>NC_051429.1:5303078-5305578 GCF_015228065.2 Penaeus monodon
AAAAAAACCAAAAAAATGGAAAAATTTTGGGAAAGGAAAACTTAAAACCGAGTTACATTTATGTTTTTGTATATAAATGAATATTATATTTATATTATTTATATAAATAATATTATATATATATATATTTAAATATATATATATTATTTTTTGTATTATTATTTGTGTGTGTTGTTGTTGTGTGTGTTTGGTGTGTATACAAATTTTTTTTATTTTTTAAATTATATATTATATATATATATATATATAATATATATATATTTATATATATATATATAATATATAATATATATAATATAATATATATAATTATATATTATTATATTATAAATAAATTTGTATACACACACCACACACCACACACACCACACACACACACATATATATATAATATTTAATATTTTATCTTTTATAATATATATATATATTATATTATATTAATTTAAAATATATATTTCATTTAATCAAACCAAAAAAATGTAAATCTTTTAAAGTCACTAATCTATCCATGGTTTCCACCCTTTTGTAGTTTTTTATCATTTTTACTCCACTGTTATAAAAAAACCCTTGTTATTATCTAAAATAAAAATTTTATTTTTCATGATATTTTTTCCTCCGACCCCAAGCGATAAACCATTTTGAATTCTTTAAACCCAAAGTTTTCATCTAAAGTTTTGTGTTTAGTCTAGGGGAACCCGAAAACACCCGCTTTCATGTCCTTGTATCGTGTCGTGTGTTTAAGCTAAAAGGAAAAAACCCCAAATAGATACATGCTTCCCTTCTTTTTATGAGCAATTTTGGAACTGCTAAAAAACCCTTTTATTTTTTAGCTGGGTGGGGGTGTCCACCTTATTTCATCGTACCCTTGGGGTCGTTTGTAGAACCCTTTCCCCCTTTTAAAAAAAAATAAAAAAAATTGATATTTTATTAGGCATTGCATAGACTGCAAAAACTTAACCCCTTGGTCTGGTTGCTTCACTGTTATCACGGGACCAAATCCCCTAACCCTTGCTCGTTGTCGAAGGATTTAGGAAGGGAGACGGGGTGCCCTGTGGGGGACACCCTCCCTTTGGGCCCTAGCCCTCTTTTATATAGTTGGGAAAAAAGATTTTAAAAATTTGGTTAAAATTTATAATAATTGGGTAAATTTATAATAATTAGGTAAAAAGATCTAATCGGGGTAAAGTTGAAGCTTCGACTCGCTCTGCTTTCGAAACAGTTCTCCCGGAGTGGAATCCCCCTTCGTTTTGCTGGGGGTTGCGTTTTTTTCCGGCACAGAAATTAATTACTTTTGTCTTTTTTGATTTTAGAAAAATCACGACGGAAAAGGTGTGGAAGACTGCCCTCGAAAACTGTTCCCGTTAGTGCCCCGGGCAAAGACAAAAAAAACCTCCACGTGTTCACAAAAGGAAATGGTGATAATTTTTTTATATAAAATTTCTGCTGAACTGATCCAATGTTTTTTGGTATGGAGGACCCAAAATCTCTCGTAAATATATGGAATTGGGGAATTGGGCCCCCAAAAAATTTACTAAAAACCCACATTTGACCCCAATGGCGGGGAAAGCCCCAAATTTGTGGGGAAAAATGTTTGAAAAAAGAACAGTTTTTAAACATTTCCCTTTGTATCGTCCCCGGGTGGGCTTTCTTCCCCCACCCCCCAGCGCAAATAATAATCAATTTAAAATAATAAAAATCACTAATAAGAACATTTTGAAGCAGGTCTGGCCTGGGCGACAGAATCCCACGCTTCAGGGCGTTAAAGTCGACCTGCAGGGGGAAAATACAGTAATATATAGGGGGGAATTTATGGTGACTAATCTGAAAAAAAACCTCTCAGCTGTGAGGAGCTCAGTTTGAGGCGATGGAGCCAGGGAATCCCACGGGGGCCCAGGGGGCAGAGCCCGGCTGGGCCCTGTTTTTCCGGGGCCCCAGGATAAAGGGCCCTGGCTAGGCGGAATTACGGGGCCCAAGTTATATAAAAATTATTTTACTTATGTATTTTTTTTTAAACTACATTTTTAAAGTATTTTAAAAAATTTGTGTTATGTATATATATATATATATTATAATATATAATTTTATATATATAAAATATTATATTATTGTATGAGTATATACGTATGTATACTCTACATAAATATATATTTTATATATATAAAAATAATAAATTAATAATATAAAATATATTAATATTATAATACATTTTATTATATTAATATATAATATATATAAATTATATTTATATATATATATTATATATAATTATTATGGAAAAATTTATAGATATAAAAATGTTTATGTAACACACACAATAAACATATACAATAAATCCATATATAAAATTATAATAGATATATATTATATATATATATATATATATATATTAGATATATATAATTTAATATTAAAATATATATCACATGTATTTTTATAATATGAAAATAAAATGTTTTTAATTTTTGTATATTAAACTTTTAAATTTTTAAATATAATATTT
>NC_051429.1:5310578-5315578 GCF_015228065.2 Penaeus monodon
TGGAGCTGTTCAGTGTTCAAGACCCTGTGAATAGCACGCCGTCTGCCTAGCCTGCCTTGTGTTGGTGGCAGAGAGACGAGGCGGCCGGCATAACAATATATATATATATATATACATAATATATATATATATAATATATATGTATATATATATAAAGTATATGTATATATATACATACATATGTGATAATATCTTTAATATACATATATGAAAATATGTATAATATGCATATGTATGTATATATATAAATTTGTATATATATATATGATTTTATATAAGAGTATATATATATATATATATATAAAATATATATATACATATACATATATATATATATATATATATATATATCTATATATATGTAAATATATATATATATATTTAAATATAAATGTATATATATAAATATATATATATATATATATATATATATATATATATATATATAATATATATATATATATATGTTTATAGATATGTATGTGTTTAAGATTTAAATTTTTTAGGAATGATATTATTTTGGTTTTATTTTCCTTTCAGGGTGATGATGAGTTTCGTCGGTGATGGGATGACTTTGGCTCTACTTACGGGCAAGGAAATAGGCGGCCCAGGAGTCAGCATCAAAGAAGAGCTCAGCGAAGATGTCATTGAAGATACATGCCTTGAAATAAAAGAGGAACCACTAGATGGGGATGAAGGGAGAAATGATGTGTGTAATGTGAATATAAGGCATGAATGTCATTTCTATTATGATCTTCATGATCTAAAACATGAGTTACATGCAAAAGACTCGAGTAACTTGGTTCACAATTGTAATGACATGTCAAAAGTGTCATTTAGGGCTAAGGACTGTGGGAAGACGTATTCATCAGATGGGGTTCAAGTGATGTATGAAGAAAGACAGAAGGAGGATGCACAACTAAAAGTGGAATCCAAAAGGAAATGTTTTGCATGTGAGGTGTGTGGAAAGGAATTGTCACAAAAGAGTCACATCAGCATTCACATGAGAGTCCACACAGAGGAGAAGCCATATAACTGTGAAATTTGCAACAATACCTTCTCACGAAAAAATAATTTGGTGAGACATATGAGAATACATGCAAGTAAGAAGCCATACAGCTGTGAGATTTGCAATAAAGCCTTTTCTGAGAGAAGTCATCTTGTAAAGCACACTAGAGTACATACAAAGGAGAAGCCTTATAACTGCAAGATTTGCAACAGTGCATATTCAAGAAAAAATAATCTGGTGAGACACATGAGAACACATACAAAGGAAAAGCCATACAGCTGCGAGATTTGCAATAAGGCCTTTTCTGAAAGAGGTCACCAAGTAGCGGCATTAGAGTACACACCAAGGAGAAGCCATACAGTTGTGAAATTTGTAAGAAGGACTTCACAGAAAAATCTAGTCTAGCAAGGCATGTGAGAGTACATACAAAGGAGAAGCCATACAAATGTGAGATTTGTAACAAGAACTTTTCGCTTAGAGCTAATCTAGTGAGTCATATGAGAATGCATACATAGGAGAAACCGTACAGCTGTGAGGTCTGTAACAAGGGTTTTCACAGAGAAATCGTTTGGGAAGTCATATGAGAGTACATACAAAAGAGAAGCCATACAGCTGTGAGATTTGCAAAAAGTCCTTCTCACATAAAACTAGTCTAGAGATCCATATGAGAATACATAGAAAAGAGAAACCATACAGCTGTGAGATTTGCAATAAGGCCTTCTATACAAAAAGTCATGTAGTAAGGCATATGAGAGCACATACAAAAGAGAAGCCATACAGTTGCGAGATTTGGAACAAGGCCTTCTCATAAAACTGCTCCATATGAGAGTACTAATAAAGGAGGAGTCATAGTGCTGTGAGATTTGTAATGTATTTTCATGGAAACAGATTATGGCGAATCAGATGAGAGTACATGAGAGTAACAATTTTTATTAATTAAAAGGTGTACACTTCCTCTTGATATTTATAGGAAAGAAATTTTCTAAATTTTGCAGGATCTCTTTATATATATATATATATATATATATATATATATATATATATATATATATATATATATATATATAGATATAGATATAGATATAGATATAGATATATACATAGGTATTACACCTTAATGTGTAGTTCTTTTTAACCATAAACTTTTATGCATTATGACTGGTATATGAGTCTCCACAGAATATTTATTTGGGCAAACTTGTGTCACTGATCAGGGCAGTCAGCAGCTACTCCTGGTTATAGCATTTAAGGAAGCTGCTCCTCTGCCACTTAATATGGTGAATGGAAGTTGTTGGCCATTTTAAAAAGAGTGTTTTAGCTTTGAACATGATTTTGTTATAATAGAAGAGGATACAAAATGTGTGTGTATTTATGCATGTCTTTTTTTATTAATGTTAATTTTATACAACCATTTATCTATCTTGATAGTTATTTATTGTCTTTTTATCTTTATTCATTAGTCTATTTTCTTTATTGCTATCTATATATTCAGATATATCCTCATCATATATATATATATATATATATATATATATATATATATATATATATATATATATATATATATATATATATATATATACTATACATATACATATATATATATATATTATATATATATATATATATATATATATATATATATATATATATATATATATATAATCGTAAGGATTGAACTTCCAGTCGGGAAGCGGAGGCATTTACGTGCAGCATTTACGTGCAGCAGCTGCAATGCTGCTTACATTGGAAAGACTTCTAGGAATCTTTTCATTTGTGCAGATGAACATAAGGGTGTTTCATACAGAACGGGAAGACCACTAGGGAAACCCATGAATTCCCCAGTGCGTGAACATTGTCAACAATATAACCATAGCTTGTCTAGACATGATTTCAAAATAATAGATTCATCATCCTTTGCTTTTGACCTCTCCATATTAGAAAGTTTGTGGATATGGAAGGGACGACCGAAGCTTAATGAATATTTAACCTCCACTAACATCGTATTGCTCCGCTCCTAACTACAATAGTTGACCCTGTCTGAAACATCCCTACATTTTCTATACATCCCAATGTTCCAATAATATTACCAAATGTAAACAGGAAATGACAAATGACAGGTGCGTTCGCGTCATTCTCTGTATATTTTGTACATGTTATATTAATTAACTATATCTCACAGTAATGTTATATTATTCAATTTAAGAATTATTATATTGTTTCTAGACCTACATAGTGATATGTCGTGTTGATATTGCAGCTAATCATTGATAATGGGTGACCAACTTTACACCCGAAACGTCTGACAATAAAGATGCTGTTCCCGATTAGCCTGGTTTATCTATTCAATATCATTACTATTATCTATATCTATATATCATATATATATATAATAATATATATATATATAATATATATATAATATATTAATATGTTGTGTGTGTGTTGTGTGTGTGTGTGTGGGTGTGCATGTGTATAATGTGTATTTGTGTATTTCTGGTGAAATGGCTGTAAGGTGTAACAGCTCATTCACATTTTTATATCCATAACAAGGAAAAATATTCTTTTGACACTTCACTTGCATTTCTATATGTCTCTGAGTTTATATAATACATATGTGTATGTATGTATGTATATATGTATAAATATATAAATATATTTATACATGTATATACATGTAATATCATACATCACTACATTAATAGTAATATATATATAATTATATATATATATATATATATATATATATATATATATATATATATATATAAAGGGGAGAAAATAAGGAAGGAAAGAAGGAAATGGGAAGAAATTGACAAAGGTTTCAGTAATTGTGAATGAGGCGTGAATGTTAATTGGACAAACCACCCAATGACTGAAACGAGCATGGATGTGTGTGAGTGGATGAATGTTTTATTTTATATTAGTTATACATTTTGTAAATGTAATCAGTGGTGAGGACACACCGTAACGAAATAAGCATGAAAGGAAATCACCCGTGAAAGACTGTGCGCGTAATAATGTCGCTTTACCGAGGAACAAACAATAATGAATGGGAGGAGTGGTAACTCCAGAGAAGCGCGGGCACGCCGTCTTACGAGGAGCAAGACAAGGAAAACGGCTTGCTACTCTGACAGCCAAACAGAGAGGACTATGAGCCTGCCCTCGTGCTTGACTGAAAATACGAAGTATTGGCTAAATACCCTTCGCCCACAAACCCTCGAGAGGCCCGGGGTGTGTGGACGGGAGCAGAACACAGGCGTAGGCGAGTGGGATACGTACAAAGTTGTCGAAGCCACCAGGGGAGTCGACGACGTCAACATCTCGTCTTCCTCCTCGACACGGAAAGAAAAAAGAACGCCGGACGAACTACGAACGCGAACTATGTGCCGAAAATGCGCAGCTTTGCGTAGTGATCGCCGGACGTAATAGTAGTGTGTGTTTTTGTGTTCACTGCCTCGTGACAGTAGTGTGTGTTTTTGTGTTCACTGCCTCGTGACAGTAGTGTGTGTTTTTGTGTTCACTGCCTCGTGACAGTAGTGTGTGTTTTTGTGTTCACTGCCTCGTGACAGTAGTGTGTGTTTTTGTGTTCACTGCCTCGTGACAGTAGTGTGTGTTTTTGTGTTCACTGCCTCGTGACAGTAGTGTGTGTTTTTGTGTTCACTGCCTCGTGACAGTAGTGTGTGTTTTTGTGTTCACTGCCTCGTGACAGTAGTGTGTGTTTTTGTGTTCACTGCCTCGTGACATATTTTGGAGTCCGCACATCACGTGCGTGGATGTAATATTCGAAATAAATATAAACCGTAAAATTCGTTTCCTGAACCCTACTTATGACAATCAGCCGAACAGAGAACAAAAAGATCACGGGTGTAATCGTTCATATAAATCTGGAAAATCAGTAAGAATAATGAATATAATTTTCATATGAACATTATCCCCCCTCATATATATATATATATATATATATATATATATATATATATATATATAT
>NC_051429.1:5335578-5343078 GCF_015228065.2 Penaeus monodon
ATATGTATATATGTGTGTACATATATATACATTTATACATATGTATGAACCGTATTCATATTGACAAATGTAGATAAGGTATGAATGAGAATGAATTTCTTCACAATACAAGAGATGTATTTGACCGGTTTCGATTGCGTCTTCGTCAGAAATACATACATTAGAGAAATTACATAGAAAATATATATCAGGCGTGAGCTGACAGAATACCTGACTGTGACCTCCTATTCGTTGCTCGTAGGATTGTTGCTGTGACCTTGGCTAATCTGAACCTGCCCGATGCCGTGTTTACATTACTCTCCGTCGCGATGTAAGCTGCTTCCATAATTTTTCTTTTTAGTTTGTTCAGTCCTCCATGGACTATTTCTGCATCCTTCCAGTTCGGTAGATGTCCAGCTTCATCTACATGTACCACCATGGCGTTGGAAGTTCTATGATGACGGATGTCAGCTCGATGTTCGCTGATCCTGGTGCTGAAACCACGGCCTGTTTCCCCAAAGTATGCTGTATCGCAACCGCTGCAGGGTATGCGATATACAACACTACAAGGGTTGCTTTCGGGCTGCTTTCTGTCACGTATCAAGTCATGTATCTTTTCCCCGGATGTGCTGGCGATTCTCACTGTCTTGCCGAAGTATCTGCTGATCGCCTGGGAAATGTTACATGACGGTAAAATGAGAACATTACTAGAAGAGGGTGCGGGGTCTGCTCTTGCAAGTATGCTCTCCGCCTTCTTTTTGAGGTTTAACAGGAAGCCTCTGGGATACTTGTGTTTCATGAAAGAACTAATTACATAGGCAACCTCATCCTCGAGAAATTCAGGGCTGCAGATCCTCAGTGCTCTGAGGAAGAAGCCATCACAACACCAGATTTCGTTTTGTTGCTGTGGCGGAGTAGTAATGGAATAATCATCTTTATTAGTAGGCTTTCTGTATACAGAGAAACGTAGGTCGTCGTCACCCCGATGGATCAGAGTATCCAGGAAAGGTAGTTTCTGATTCTCCTCCTCCTCCACGGTGAACTGGATTTTCTCGTGAACGGAGTTGAGCCGCGCTAGTGTATGTTGCAAGCATGACCTCCTGGGGACAATGACGAGGACGTCATCTACGTAGCGAAGCCATGTTGAATGTTTGCCGATTATATCCCTGTAGTTATCCCTCTCCAGCGTCCCCATGAACAAGCAAGCCATGACGGCACTCAAGGGAGAGCCCATGGCGAGACCACTAATCTGCTGGTATTCATCCCCAGCAAATTCGAAGTATCCGAAGTTCACGCATAACTTCACTAGGAGAACAAAGTGGTGTCTCGGCAGCGGGAGTTCTGCGTCTGTCATGGAGCTGGTGACCCTCTCTACTGCCCGGACTGCTTCGTCTGTGGGTACATTGGTAAAGAGGGATTTAACAGCAAAACTGGCAAGCTTTTTATTTCTGTACCCAGAATTCTGGAGACGTCTGATGAGGTCCCCGGAGTTCTTCAGGTGGGAATCACTGATGACCCCCATAGCGCCAGAGAGGGGTTTAGCCAAAACCTTGGCCAAACGATGGGGAGCGCTGCCAATGCCAGAGGTGATCGGTCTCATCGGCACATCTGGTTTGTGTACCTTCGGGAGACCTCTCATGGACGGGTTGCGGGGGGCCTCTTCCAGCAGGTGAAGTAGGCGTTTACCTTCGGCTGAACGCAGAAGTAAATCCCTCGCCTTTTTCTTGAACCTGACAGCCTCCATCTTCCCCTCACCTTTCGTTACTTTCCTGTAAACAGTAGAATCGGAAAGTAAATTGTTCATTTTATGTAAATAATCATGATATGATATGATCAATGATGATATATTTTATAAATGTACTTATACGCGAACGTCAATTTAATCCGGATTCAACTTACGCGAACGGCAGCGAAGCCAAAGCCTCGTCTCCTTCAACATAAGTTTTTAAAATTAATTATTAGTTTCTTTTTTGTCTTTTTTCTCTTCGATTTTCCGAGAAGATTTAAGGAGAGTTAAGATATATAAAATAAGTAAGTAGATAGATAGGTCAATTGAAAGATAGATTGATAGATGGATAGAAAGAGATGATAAATTTATTAATACTTTATTTATCATTTATTTATTATTATTTATTATTATTTTATTATTTAATATTCATGTCATTTTTATCATCTATTGTTATTTTTTTATTTGTTATGATTTTATTATTTATTATTCTATTACTTATTATTTCATTATTTATTATCATCTTCCTTTACTTATTATTTTAGCAAGATAAGAAAAGATAATATTTCTATTGATTTCCTTGTTTGATAAAAATCAAAAAGTCTTAAAATTATATTATTTACCTTTATTTTGCACTGATTACGTATATAAACCGAAGCCTTGGTTTAGATTTTTTTTTATATTTGATCGTAATTTTGATTTTTTTAGACGCGATTGAGTGCCAATTGTACGTTGTCACTCCTGTTGGCAATCCCAAAAAGAACAGCAAATCCCCTGCCCTGTTTAAACCAGCAAAAAGGATTTTTTTATGCTAATTACAGGTAATTCCAGGGTAAAATGAAAATATTATTATTATTATGTAATTTTCTTTCTATTCTATATTTTTCACCATATCCTGTTTTGCTATTAAATGCGGCACAGGTTTGTTGTTCTTTGCTGGAGCACCAACAGGAGTGAAAACATATTGTATACTAATTCCGGAGGAAATGGAATCTGCTCCTACAGAATTTGTTTCATGAAGGTGTTTTTTTATTAAGATGATTGTTTCTGCATCCACTGGTTGTGCTCTGAAAAAATTAGTTGTAAGCCTTGCCCGATCTGTGCTTTGTTGTAACGCAGAAGCAATTGTTTGCTCATAAGTTAGCTATCCAGTACTTGAAAAAAGTCATTAAAATGGTTTGTTGTTTGTATGGGCCTTGTGCAATTATTTGTGAGGTGTTTGTTGTGAGGCACTAGTGTTTCCACAATTTTCCATGTTTTATTAGAGTTGTCCTTATATTCAGTGAATTTATTTCTGAAATAATTTGTCTTTCATGTTGAATTAACAATCTTACATTTTTCTTTTTGACTTTATAATCTACCTGAAGGGCAGCCACATTTCTGTTACTTTTAAGGGCTTGGTGGGCATTGTTTCTATTACTACTGGCTCTCTTGATGTCCTCATTTATCCACAGAGCAGGGGGCCTTTTAAGGGTTTCTTTGTTGGGAGGGGCCCCAGTGGATCTATCAAATTTAAAAAAAATTCGTAAGGTTTTTCCTGGTTTTACATTATCTGTCAGTGTATTTTTAAATTTAGAGTGTTTTCTTTAGACAAGAAAAAACTGCAAAAAGATTGAGTGGGGAGAGACGAAGAGAGGAGAGAGAGAGTTTGGGTTGGGAGGAAATATATATATATTTTATATATATATATATATATATTATATATATATATATAAATATATATAATCTTTACCATATGGAGAGAGAGAGAGATGGGGGTAGGGAGAAAAAGAGAGGAAGAGAAAGAGAGAGAGATAGAGAGAGAGGGGGGGAAGAGAGAGAGAGAGAGAGAGAGAGAGAGAGAGAAGAGGGAGGGAGGGGGGAGATGGATGATAGATAGATAGATAGAGAGAGAGAATTATTCAATGATCTGAATTTTTCAAAGATCCGAGTTATTCAAAGATCTGAGTTATTCAAATATAAAGATGAAAATGTTTTGGACCATGAAATAAATATATATATATATATAAAAATAATTAAAATATATATATATATATTATATAATAAATATATATTATATATAATAAATATAATATAAATATATATGTATCCATAATACATATATTTTGATATAAAACTATATTTTTATATATAAAATAAATAAAATATATATATTATTAATATTTTAAAAATAAAATATATACATATTTTATTTTTTGGCCCAATTCTTTATGCTAAAACGGGATTTAAAAAGGTGCCCAAACTTTGTTTTACTTTTGAAAAATTTCTGACCAGGTCTTATTTTTTTTTAATCATTCATCTATCATAGCCCAATCATTTTTGGGGTAAAAAAACCTTTTTGGGGGTTTGAAAGCCAAAAAAAAGGCTTGTTATAGACAAACTCATAAATGTCTCCCGCAGAGCGTCATTGCGGGAATGAAAAATTTTCTTTTTGTGGAAAGCAAGGGAAATCTTTTTTTTTTTTACGATGAGTAGGTAAACTTTTACTATGTATTTTTTAATTTTTATATTAGGGTATATTATATTATATATATTTTTAAAATATATATAATAAATTTATTTATATTAAATATAGGTATTAATATAAAATTTTATAAAAATATATATATTTTGTATATATATATTTTAATTTTATTTTATATATATGTATATTATATAATATCCATTATATATAAAATTATTTAAAATTTTATTTAATATCTATATATAATATAATTTATATATTATTTATATATATATATTTTTGTGGTGTTTGTATGTGTGTTTTTTAAAATAAGGTGTGTTATTCCACAAAAATAAAAAAATACTATGTTTATGTAATTTATATAGATTGTACTTTAAAAACATGAACCCATATTTTAAAAATTATAAAGAATAGGAATATCTATCTATATATATATTTTTATATATATATTATATATATAAAAATTGTTATATATATATATATATATTTTTTTTTTTTTTTTTTTTTTTTTTTAAAATTATAATGAAATTTAATCTTTTTAAACAGATATTTTTTTTGTATAAAAATATTGTACTTTTTGGATTTTGTATCCATACTTTATATATAATTATATTATATTATATATATATATATTATATTTTATATATATAAAACTACATTTATATGGACCATGTCTATATATGAAATATATATACGGGACATATTACAATGTATGTATGGGCCGGTTTGTGTTTGTGTGTATATTAGTTATTTTTATATTATATTAAAATAATTATTATATTATATATATATAAAAATTTATATTATTTTATATATTTTATATATTAATATTTTGTATATATATAAGTAAAAATATTGTAAGTATTTTTTTTGTGTATATTTATATATATATATATATATAAAATTATATATAATATTTTATATTATAAATATATATATAATATTTTATATATAAGATATTTTAAAAGGTAAAAATATAAAATTCATAATATATTTTATATATCTATATAATAATAATATTTATTTTAATTTTCCTTTATATATTATTAAGTTTTGTTAAGTATTATATATCCCCCAAAACTTTCTATATATTTATAATTCTATATATATATATTTTAATATAAGTTTTAAAATTTTAATATATCTATATTATATAAAATTATATAAAAACACATCCCAATTAGGGAAACCATGTGTATTATGTATAATAAGAGACATATATAAAATTTTTAATTATATCCCGTTTTTGGGGGTTTTGTTTAAAATGTATAAATTATAAATAAAATAAATATATATTTTAAATATAATATTATATATAATAATATATATATATAAAATAATATATATATATACTATATGTTTTTATGTAAATAATTTTGGTATATATATAATTTTATATATTAATATATATTTTATATATATTTAATTATTAGTATATATATATATAATATATTATAAGTATACATTATTGTATTTATTATATTATATATTAATTATATTTTATTTTAAATATATATATATATATATATATATAAAATATTTTAATGAAAATTAATGCGTGTTTGTGGTTTTTTATGTATTTATAATTATTTTATATATATTATATATATTTTTATATTAAAATATATATTACTATATATAAAATAAAATATATATATATATGTATATATTAAATAATAGGGTATTTATATATATATAAAAATATTTGGTATATATTATATATATATTTTAAATTAAAAATTAAAAATATATCAAATTATTATTATATATTATATATATATTATTTTAATATATTTATACATATATAGGAAATATATATATATATTTTAATAATATATATAATATAAATATATATATATATTTTTACAAAATATTATAATATATATATAATAAAATATATATTTTATATAAAAGGTTTTATATATATTATAAATATATAATTATTTATTTTTTTTTTTTTTTTTTTTTTTTATTTTATTATTTTATATATTTTATATAGGTAAAATTAAAATTCATATTATTTTATATATATATGTTTTTTGGGGTGTGTGTATATTTTATTATAATTATATATATTATATATTTTTATATAATATAATAATATATATATTTTTATATTTTTAATTTAGGGATATTATATAAAATTTTTATTATTTTATTTTAATATATATATTATTTATTTATTTATTTTATTTATTATAATATATTGTAAAATTTATAAATTATATATTTTTAAAGTTTTATCCCTTTTTATCCAATTATTTATTTTTAAATAACAAATCATTAGGGTCATTTATAAAAACCCAGCAATGATATGAATATCATTAAAAAAAAAAAAATCCCCAAACTAAAGGAAAATTTAAGGTCGCACAGGCCGAAAATTTCCCTTTAAGACCCAACTGTCCCCCAAATGGCCATAAACCTTTCTGGTGCAACGGGGGTTTAAAGTAAAAATCTTATTTTTTTCATCTGGCTTATTTCCTTCTTTAAGGGAGGAATATTCTCTTTCATTGGTGGTAATATGAAAAAGGGATTTTTAATATTTTTTGTTTACAATTTTTGTAACATCTCCTTATAATCATTATTAAAAAGGGGGGGTTTTAGCTTTGTTTTAGAGTCCTCCTAAAAAGGAAAAAAGAAAACTGCGCGGGAACCAAGAAAAACCAAAGTGACCGCCCCCCGGGGGTGATTTTCCTGCTTTGGGCTGTGCAGGAAAGACTTTTTTAGCCCAAGGCAGCGGTTTTGGAAGTAAGCCCTGTGGGAGAGAGAATGGGGGCGTTTTTCATAATGAAAGGGGTTTTGGAAAGGGAATTTGGTATTGGTTTTTTACGAACTGTACCCTTTTGGGAAATCGCGTATTTAAAAGGACTACTTTTTTTGTACTTTTTATCTCCCCTTCTCTCTCTCTCTCTCCCCTCTTTTATATTATATATATATAAATTATATTATATTATATAAAATATAAAATATATATAATATATATATATATAATATATATTTAATATGTATGTATTTTGGGAATTATTTACCATATGAACAAAAACAAAATATTTTTTTAAAATATGATTTAAATTACTTTTTTTCGAATATAAATGTATAAAAAAAATAAAAAATAAAAAAAATTTTAATATATATTTGTACATTTTGGGGCTATTTGAAATGCCTATATTTTTGTCTATTTTGGTTAATATTTTGTATACGGGCCCATGGTATGGGGGGTAATATACATTTTAAAAAATGGATCCTTTATCCATCTCTAAATCAACAAAAAATATAAAATATATATGTTTACCCATGTAGTTTATAAAATTAAAATATAATATATATAAAA
>NC_051429.1:5348078-5368078 GCF_015228065.2 Penaeus monodon
TCCCAAATTGACATAAACATTATTATTCATATATAAATTTCCAAAACTCAAATGGGGGAATTTTAAATGTATAAAAAAAGAATAAAAAAATAAATTTTTTAATAATTTGTCCCTACTGGGGCTATTTGTACCCTATAGGTTGTCATGTATTTAATTTTTTGGGTAAAACACACATGTGTAGGTGTGTATATTACTTTGTAAATAATGGATCCCTTTCCATCTTTTCACTCAAAAAATTATAAATTATATGAAATATCATGTATGTTATATATTAATAATATATAATATATAATATAAAATATTATATATAAAATATATATATATAATATATATATTTTATAATGTATATATGTATAAAAATGCATAATGGTAGATGAAAAACATATAGCACACACAAAAACACACACACACCCCCACACACCCCCACACAAAACACAACACACACACAACCCCCAAAAAACACATAAAATTTTATATATTTTATTATTTTATATCTATATTTTATATATATATAATTTAAAAAATACTTTTATATATATGTGTGTGTGTTTGTTGTGTGTGGTTTTGTGTGTGTGTGGGGTTGGTGTGTGTGTGTGTACGAAAGGTGGGTATATGAATAAATAATATTAAAAAAAATATATAAAATTTTAAAATATTATATATAAAAATATTTATTTTATATAATATATATTTATGGGGTGTGTGTGTTTTTTGTTTTTTTTTTGGGGTATTTGTGTGTACTTTGGGGCGATATAAATATATATATATTATTTATTATATTATATAAAATTCAATATATATTATATTTTATATTTATTATATATATACATTTTATTTTTTATAGATTTGGGTTTCCTGTTTGAGCTCGTGGTCAGAGCATGATCTTAATTGTAGTTTTCATGTTGTGTGCTTTTGGGTGAGTCTGGTTTGCCCACCCAGTTTTTTATATTGTTTTTAAATATATGTAGATATTTTTTTGAAATGTATGTACTAAATTTATATATATATTATATATAATATTTTATATCATATTATATATAATATATTATATTTTATATATATTATATATAGATATATATTTATATGCATATCAAAATATATGAATATAAAATTTTATAAAGTATATATGTGTATGAATATATACATAGATGTGTATGTATCTAGGTTTATACAGGGAAATTTATTTGAGTGGGGTGATGTTATATATATATTATTTTTATATATATATTAAAAGATTTATATATATATATAATATATTATTATAAAATTTGGGGTTTTGTGTGTGTGTTTTGTGTGTGTGTGTGTGTGGGGTGTGGGGTCTTTTATTGATTTTTACAATGTATTTCCTTTAACTGGGAAAAACAACTCTTCGCGAGAAGCAGGTTCACAGTTTTGTCATAAACAAAACCCTTAACCTGCACGAGCTAGTTTTTTGCTGATAAACAGTTTTTTGGGGAATGCAATGAAAAACTTTTTTTGTTCAATATAAAAAAAAAAAAATTTTTCCCGATATATAACTATATAAGTTTTTCGCACATGTATTTATACCCACTTATATAAATATAGCTATCTATTATTTCTAAAATATATATAAATATATATATATATATATTTATTATTATTATATATATATAAATATTTAATTTATATATTTTTTAATTAAAAACAGGCACACCCCAAAAAATCTATGTATTTTGGGTTATGTACAAAATTTTCACAATAAACACAGACCCCAACCCCACACACCCACGCACACACCACCCCACATACACACACACAATTATATAGGAGGAGAGAGTTTGATGTTAGATAGATAATCCAAAAATAAGGTAAAAACAAAATATTAATTTTTTAAAATAATATATTTTAATAATTTTTAATATATATATATATATTATAATATATTTTAATATATTAAGATTGAATAGATATATAAAAGATTAAATTTATTTTATATAAATTAATATATTTTGATAAAATATTATATATATATATATATAAAAATAATATATATCTTATGAAAATTTTTATTATATATATAAAAATTAAAATTTTATATATATATTATACTATAAAAATTTTATATTTATTACATATATAAATATATATATATTATTATTATATTATTATGTTTTTTATTTTTAAAAAAATAGTTTTTCCTTATTAAAAAATATATTATTATTATTTTTTTTATATATTTATCATATATATATATATAAAATTTTTATTTTTCGATATATTTTTTTAAAATTATATATATAGATTGATAATCGATAGATTGATAAAATAGATACCCCTTTTATTTTATGTACAGAAAGCCCTACATATATAGGGGCGATAGTATATAGGGAGGGATATTTATATATCCCCTATCCATAACACACACTTTGGAATATATTGTGCGTATTTGAAATGTGTGTGTGCTTTTTTATTTATATTATATCTAATATATATATATTTTTTTATAATATTATATAAAAATATATTATATTAACTTATGTATGCATTATATAAACATTTTCTTTAAAATTAATTTTTTAATTTTTATATAATAAGAGAGTTTAGATTTATAGATAAAAAATAGATAGATAAATGGGTAGACATAATATTTTGAGCATATAAAAACCCCTTTTTATAAATGTATATCTGTAAAAATTTTAAACCCAATATATATATTTATATATATAATATTATATATAAATATATATTATATATATTAATATATCTATTATATAAAATATATTTAAAATTACATGGAAATGAATACATAAATATTTGGATGTTTAAATTTTACTATAAATAAATATCCCATGTATTATTTTGTTAATTTTTTAATTTTTGTTATGTGTATAATATTTATATATATATATATAGATATCTATAATTTTAAAAGATTATATATATATATTATTTTTATATTTTAAAAAAATTATATAATATAAAAATTTTATATATAATATATAATATATTCTATTTTTTATTTTATATATATATATTTTAATTATGGGTTTTTCTTTTTGATGGAAGAGCATTCTTTTTCTAGAAAAAACACCTGCTTTGGGTTTTCATGGGGTAAAGTTTCTGATTGAAATCCTTTTATATGTTATTTTTTTGTTATACTAAAATATATAAAATACATATAAATGTACATACCATTTTTGGTTTTAATAAAAATATAATTTATATATATATAGATATATAAAATATTAATATTTTAATTTTATGTGTGTGTGTGGTGGTGTGTGGGGTGTGGGTGTGTGTTGTGTGTGGGTGTGGGTGTGGGTGTGTGTGTTTTTGTGAAAGGGATGTAATACAAATGCTTTAAAATTTTTTTACAAACACATATTTTGTATATAAAAATTCAAAATATATTTAATTATAAAAATTTTTTTTTTATTTTTTTTTTTTATTTTTTATAAAATTTTATTGATATATATATATAAAATATTTTATTTTTATATAGAAGATAGATAGATAATAGATAGACTGATATACACTTTGAAAAGGGCCATACATTACTACTTTCCCGGGGTTTTTTCCAAAAAAACAAAGACTTTAGAGAGCTTAAAAATTAGTCGAGTTAACCCTTTAAATCATAGATCCCATTTTCTAGAAATTACCCCGGTCGAGGAAGTGAGTAAGGGGTAATCTATTTTAAACAAAACCCAAATTATGTTCAATTACACTTCAAGGTATAAAGCCAAAAAATAAAAAATTTTACGAAAAAAAAGTTAATAATTTTTATTTTCGTTTCCCAAGACTTTTATGGGAAAACGAACCCCCAAAAACATTTCGTATTTTTATTTGTAATTCCCGGAAAAAAAGATAACTATGATAGTAGAATAATTTACATTCATTTAATGTTATTTTTTTCAAACCCAATATTTGGCCAAGGAAAAAATTTTTAAAAATCGTATTCACCTGAGGGGGGGCCGGGGGTAGAGACCGGGGGGGGGAAAGTGGCATGATATTTAAGGGGGGACGCGGGAACCCCAAAACGTGGAATGTGGAAGGGGAAGCCCCCTGGGGGAAGCGTTCCGGGGCAGAAAACTAAAGGGTCGCTGTTTATAAATGGGTATAAACTCAAATTTTTTCGAACATTACAATACTGCATAAAGCCCTCTCGCAGTCCCCGGGGAGCAATATTAAAAGGGCCGCTGGGCATTTGGGAGTATTAAAATCCCCAAAAAAGGAACAGTAGGAGGTCGGAAAATAAATTTTTTTTGGGGATTGGGAAAAAATAACTGTACGATTTTATGTTGTAATACTAAATACTTTATATTTAAATGTTTTAAATATTTTTTAGTTTTGAAAAATACAAAAAATTTTATGTATTAATATATCTATGCGTTGATATAATTTTAACTAAATTTAAATTTTGTATTTTCTTATATGTTAATTTTTTGTAAATTTTAGTAAAACAGCTTTAACATTTTGAAAACAAAAGGGTTTTTTATTACAAAGTTCCAACCCCGTAATCCTACGTTCCAAAAATATTACACATACAAAAAAACCAAACCCACCACACACACAAAACCCACACACACACCACCACACCCACACACACCATTTTAAAATATATATATATAATATATTATATATATATAATATAATATATATATTATATATTATATTACATATATATATAAAATATTTTATATATATAAAATATAATTTTATATATATATATATTATATATAAATATTTTCATACCACCCCCATAATTTTAAAATTATATATTTTAATATTTTTATAAATTTTTAATTATTATATATATATATATATATATATAAATATATATTAACATTTTACACTAAACACGAATCAGATTTTATATCACCCTTTATAAATTCCCTAACATATTAAAATATTTTTTATACAGGGTATTCACATTTTGTATATATGATTTATACCTATATATGGAATATATACAGGAACATATACCCTGTTAAAATTTTCATGCTTAAAAAAATATTTACATATTCAAAATCTATATATTTTAAAATTTTATTTTATATATATATATAAAATATTATTATATATTATATATTATAAAATATTAATATTATATTATATATAAAAATGCACATTATACATGAATTTTTATGCAATTATACATATATGTGCATATTTATCTTATATCCCAAAAAATTTTTTACACATTATCCCTATATGTCCCCATATACATATTCATCCCTAGGGATTAACACCAATATGCACAAAAAAACAAACACACCCACCCCACACACACCCCCACACACACACCCACACACAACCCCACACACACACACCACCCCACCCACACACCCCACACATATATATTTTATATATATATATATATATATTTTTTTTTCTATATATATATATATATATATATTTTCAAAAAAAAATTTTACATTTTATAACCCTATTAAATTCCCACATAAGACAAAATTTCTATGACAATAGTTTACCTTAATGTAAACCAAATTTTGATAAAAATATATGTTTTATATTCATTATATGCTAATTGATATTTTATAATATATTTTATATATATATAAAATTAAAATATATTTTTTATATATATATATATATATAAAAAATATAATTTTAAATATATAAAATTGATTAAAATATTTTTATGATTGTTTTATGTATATGTATCTTTTATTTTGGGGAAGCAATGGAAACTTTTTTTTTACGTTGGATTAAAAATTATATGTATATATGTATATATAATTTTTATAATTTTTATATATATTTAAAAAAAATATTATATAATTTAAAATTTTATTTTTAGATTATATATATAAAGTATGGTATATATATCAATATATACATATAAAAAGGACACATATACTAAACATAAATATGAAATATATATATTATTATATTTTATATAATATATATATATATTAATATTAAACTATATTATATATAAAATAATATATAATATATATATATAATAATTATATTTATATATTATATTTTATAATAATAATTTTGAACACACCCCACAACAACCCCATATATAATATATAAAAATATATATATAATTATAAATATTAAATATATATATATAAATATATATATATATATAATTTTATATATATTTTATGTATATATCTTTTATATATATATAATATATATATATATATTATATATATATATATTTTGTTGGATTATATAATATATATAATATATATTATATATATATTTATATATATATTATATATATATTTTATAAAGAGAGAGAGAGGGGAGGAAAAGAGAGAGAGAGAGAGAAGGGGAAGAGATTTTTGTATATAAAAATTGTACATATAGATATTGTTTATATTTAGATAAACACTAAAATAAAATGAACTTTGCCTATCGTATGCCCCTATCATTTTATATAATATATAAATATATATAAAATAATATATATTATAATATAATATATTATATATAAAATTGTGTGGTGGGGGGTGTGTGTGTATTATTATGTAATGTGTGTTTTGGGGTACACACCACACACATATACCAAAACACACACACCCCACACCCACACACACCCCATTAATATATAATGTATAAAATATTTAATAATTAAAAATATTTATATTTAATATATATTATATTAAAATATATATATAAATTAAAATATATATATATAATATATTTGTATGGGATGTATATAAACATTATGTATGAGTTTATAAAAAATAAATTTTTAATAGACATATATTAAAGTTTATGCATATATATATTTTTTAATAGAATACAAATTAAATTTTTCTAAAGTGAAATTTTTTATTAAAAATAGATGGATACATGTTTATTTACATACGCATAATATGGGATGCTTCGATTTTTTATATATGTTATATTTTATATTATATAATATATTTTTATATATATATTTTATATATATATATAAAATAATATAGATAGAAAGATAAAATAGATAAAATTTGATGATAGACAATATATGAAGGATAGATAAAAGATTGGGTAGAAAACATATTATATATATACATATGAAAATATATATTTTTTTTTATATAATATAATATATATTTTTATAATAAAAAAAATAATATAATATATATAAAATAGAATATTATATATTATATATAATATATTAATGTGGGTTTTGTTGTGTGTTTTTGGTGTGTGTGTGTGGGGGGGTATTCAACCAATAATTATTATTTTATTTTATATTATATTATATATATATATAAACTATATTATATATATATATAAATTTTATTTTGGTAATGGCCAGACACACAAAACCATTTTTATATATATATATATTTATATATATATTTTATTATATATATATATATTATTTATATATATATTATATTTATATATATATATAATATATATATGTATAAAAATAAAATATTAAAATATATATATAGATATTATTATTATTTTTTAATTATTTTATTCATATATATATATATATATATAATATATAAACATTTTATATTTATATTTTATATTATTTTAAAAAATTTTTTAAAAAAAAATTTAAATTTTTTAAAATATTTTATAAAATATATATAATTATATTATATATTAAAAACCACAACATATGCCCCCAAAAAACCCCACACACCCCACACACACAACAAAAACCACACCCCTCACCACACAAACCCCACACACACAAACACAAAACACACACACACACACACACCCACACCCCACCCCCAAAACACACCACAATTGTGTGTGTTGTGTGTGTGTGTGTGTGGTTTTGTGTGTGTGGGTGTGTGTGTGGGGTGTGTTTTGTTTGTTGGGGTGTGTGTTAAAAAAAAAGTATCCCTCATTAACCTATGTATTAATATTTTTGGGGTAAATATTATAAAAGGGATTTTATATATATAATATAAAATATATATATATATATTATATATATTTTATATATTATTTGTGTGTGTGTGTGTGTGGAAAGTTGTGTGTGTGTGGCGGGTTTTGTGTGTTTTTATTGTGTATATATATTTAAAGTATATATATAAAATCTAACATTTTTACTTTTATATGATATACACTTGTAAACTTAACTGTCCCATCTTCTATATGTTTTTATATATATGTTTAATATTTTTATAATTCATACCAAAATATATATTTTTTTATACCTTTATGTATTTTTTGTGTGAATAATGTTTTATTTTGGAAAAAATTTAAAATATGTATATTATTATTTTATATATATATATATATATAAATATATATATATCTTAAAATATATATAATTAATAAAAATTAAAAAATAACATATATAAAAATTCATATATAGAATCAAAATATATAATTTTTTTGATAATGAAAATGTTTATATATATTTTATATATAATATATATATATAATTTATATATATATATATATTTTTATATTTATAATATATATATATGGTGTGTGTGTTGGTGTGTGTGTTGGGCTAAATATAACATATATATATGCAGATTAAAGATATTTTCTTATATAAAATATAAAAGATATTTACATATATATATATAAGTTTATATATATATATATTTTATTTTATATATATATATATTTTATAATATATATTTTATAATATATTTAAAATAATTCGTATTATATATAAATTTTATAATATATTAAAATCTATATTTAAATTTTTTATATTATATATTATATATATATATATATTATATAAAAAATATAAATATGTAGTATAAATATAAAAAATTATATAAACTTAAAATTTCCCATTATAGTATCATAGATACATATTATATAAAAAAAATAATCATATAATTTTTTTATTCACAAAATATAAGTATACGGTACGTTGACTCTCCCTCCCCTCTCTCTCTCTTCTCTCTCTCTCTCTCTCCTCTCCTCTCCTCTCTCTCTCTCTCTATATATAATATAATATATATAAATATTATAATTATAAATAATATATATTATATATTATATAATTATATAATTATATATATATATTTATATAATATATATATTTTATATAATTTATAATAATATACTATATATATATATATATATATATTTAATATAATTATATATATTTTATTATATTTTATTATAATTATAATTAATTATTTATTTATATTTATATATTATATATATATATATATTTATATATTTTAATATATTTTGTTATATATTTATTTTAAACTTTTATCTATTTATTTTATTATTTTATTTTTTTATAATATAATTATATTAATATTAAAGCTTTTTAAAAATAAATATATACATCTAATTAATAATATAATTTATTTATAAATTTATATTATATATATATATATATATAAGAAGAGAAGAGAGAGAGAGAGAGAGGAGAGGAGGGAGGAGGAGAGCCCTCCGTATCCTTATATGAGTGAAAATAAAATATGATTTTTTTTATTTAATAATATGTATCTATGATCCATTAATAGGGATATGAAATTTATATAATTTTTTATTTATATCTACATATTTTTTAAAGTTTTTTATATAAATATATATATAATAAAAATATATAAAATAATAAAATATATAATATATATATTTCAAAAAATAATGTTACAATATAAAAGTATAATATTATTTAAATATTATATTTATAAAAAAATATTATATATTAATATATTTATAAATATTATAAAATAATATTTTATATATAAATATATTTATATATTAAGTATTTTTTTTATATATTATATATTAAATTTTTATATATATATATATATATATATATATTATGTATATTAGATATATATATTATGTGTAGATATAATATATTATACATATATATATATATATATATATATATATATATATATAAGAAATATTCCTTTATATCTATATAAGAAAATATCTTTAATCTGCATATATATATGTGTGTATATATATAGAATACCACACACACACACACACACCCACAACACATATATATATAGCTCATAATATATAATTATATGATATATATATATATGATATATATATAGAATATATTATATATATATATATATATAATGTTCATTTACAACTAAATAGATATATAGTGATTGCTATATGAAATTTATATATTGTATAGGTATTTAATTCATTTATGGAACTTTAGCTGAGTTGTATATATGCATATATAGATATATATATATAATAGATATATATATATATATAGATATATATATATATTCTATATAGATCATATATATATATACTATATATAAATATATATCTATATAGATATGTGTATTATAATATCTTATTTGTGTATATAAGTTTATATGTGTATAGTTATGTATTTGTGTTAAGAGGATTTTTATTTTAGCATTTTTGTATAAAAGCAGTCTGTTATTTTCGGCTATTTATCCGTTCACAAGGGTGATGATGAGTTTCCTCGGTGGACGGCTAGGCCTTCGGAACATCACGGGTTAAAGAAGTAGTCGACACGGGAGTCAGCGTCAAAGAAGAAGCCAGCGAAGATGTCACCGATGATACATGCTTGGAAATAAAGGAGGACCAATTGGATTATGGAGATGAACCGAGAAATGACGTGTGTATGTAACGGATGTAATACGTGAAATCTTTTCCTTTCAATAATCCTCTTGATCTGAGACATGAAATCATATGCCAAAGACTCATGTAACTTGTCAGGATTGTAAGGACATGTCAAAAGTACCATTTAGGGCTAAGCGACTGGGGAAAGACGTGTTCATAGATGGGGTTCAAAGTGAATGTACGAGAGAGACTCGAAGAGTGGAAAACACAACTAAAAGTGTAATCACAAGGAAATGTTTTGCATGTCAGGTTGTGTGGCAAGGGATTGTCTAAAGAGAGTCACATCAGGATTCACATGGGAGTCCACACAAGAGAAAGACATACAACTTCTGAACATTTTCAATAAGACATCCCATCCAAAAGTGATCTCGGAAAAGGCACAGAGCTGCGAGATTTGCAACAAATAACATTCTCATGTAAAAAAAGGATATGTTGAGGTACATGATGAACACATACAAAGGAGAAGCCTTGTACAGACTTGTGAGATTTGCAATAAGGCCTTCTCTGAGAGAGGTAACTAGTAGCGCATTAGAGTTCACACCAGGAGAAGCTACAACTGCAAAGATTTGCAAAATACATTTTTTCATGGAAAAAATAATCTGTTGAGGCACATGAGAACACATACAAAGGAGAAGCCATTACAGCTGTGAGATTTGCAACAAGGCCTTCTACATAATAATGTAGTCTAGAAGATTTCATATGAGAAGGCAGAAAGAGAAGAACATACAGCATGTGAACTTTGCAATAAGGCCTTCTATCGAAAAGCCATGTAGTAAGGATATGAGGTGCATCAAAAGGAACAATTACAGCTGTGAGTTTTGCAATAAGTTTTCTCACAGAAAAGCCTAGTCTAGTGGAGACATATAAGAGTACATACCAAGGTGAAGCCATACTGCTGTGAGATTTGTAATAAAAGCCTTTTGCTGAAAGGTGGTTGGGAAAAGCACATGGAGGGTAAATACAAAAGGATAAGCCATAGCCAGATGTTCTTATATATTAAAAGTTATTTTTTGATTTGTGTGATAGTTATTTTCATATGTAGTTTTGTCTAGTTTGAGAGTAGTTTTCGGCATTATGATTTGTATATCCAGTAGACTTTTTATCCATTTGCATGTATGCCTGCTGGCAATGACCAGGGTGTGATTAGAAAGATGGCTATATTTACATCTGTTTTTTTATTTATATCGTGTATATGTCATAAAATATTATTTCATCGCAATCATATTTTCTAAAATACTATGAGAAAGGAATTTAGGACGCCTTATTGTTAGGTCTTTGTTACATCTTTAGAATCACATGCATATTTCTAATTCAGATATATAGCAAAGTGCATTAAAATGCCATGTTGCATGGGAAAGCAATTCATTTTCATTCATACATCAATGTCTATTAAAATGAACACTATAATTCAATATCCAGACATAAACACTTTTACCAATTAGTGTCAGCATGTGTATGGGTTTGGTTGTGCGGCTTTTAACTTAATGTAATATACATTTATTATGGATGCTTCTACATAATTTTATTAAATTCTTATGTATACATATACCCATATATAATATATATTATAGATAATATATAATATATATATATATATATATATAATATATATATTATGTATGTATTATGTATGTCTGCATATTATATTTAAAAAAAAAAAAAATATATTATATATATATATATATATATATATATCTATATATATATATAATATTATATATATATATATATAGATACCCAAAACCACACATATATATACACACACCACACCCACACACCACACACACACACAACACACACACCACATATATATATATTATATATATATGTATATATATATATATACTATATACTATATATATATATATGTATTCATATATATATATACTATTATTTTATCTATAATATATTTATATATATTATAATATATATATATATATACACATATACATAAACACATGAAAACTATACACTCAATTAATGCTCACAAAAACTTTTATCATAATTAATATCATGTTAGTATAATTACCCTTTTTATTATTATTTTTCTTCTGTACACTAAATCATCCCTTGTTTCGTGTATTGACTCTCTCTGAGCCACAAGTGAGGAAGCCATTTAAATTCATGTAAGGCAAGCATTGTCCTTCTATATATGTCTGTGGGTGTCTATAAAAAATACAATATAAAGGGGAAAAACTCCAAATGTTTTGATGTATGCTTAACCATGTTTGCTATTTAGAGCACATTAAATGGCTGAAAAGAAATGCATAGGCTTATGTAACGGGCGCTCGATAGGGTGGCAGCTGAACTAATGGAGAAGCGTAAGATCTTTTCAATGCGGACGTCCCCTTCCTGTTGTTCGTCACATAGGTACAGACAACATAGTATTATATAATGTTGCGAACCTAGGGATATGAATATTTTGGATTTAGTTACTATTCATATTAAACGTTATATAATTAGGTATTTGTGCTCCATCCCTTCTTGATGCATGTATGCATATAGTAGCATACAGTATGTATGTAATATGGGACACGCCTGGGTGTATTATACACACACGCCGTATATATGTATTATATACATATATATATATATATATATACAATATATATATATATATATATATATATATATATCTATATATATATAGGTAAACGAAAATGGCCACCGCTGTCGCCAGATGTAAGCCACGTGAGTTGGAGCACACTTCGCCAGATGTAATCGGAATGTATTATGTATATATGTATATATATATATATATATATATATAGATATATATATATATAGATATATATATAGAACAGAAGGTATAGTATAGATATATATATGTATATACTATGATATATATATATATGAGGAGATATATATAGGATATTGATAAATACAGATATATATACATATATATATATCATCTATATATATAATATATATATATAATGACTGTGTGTATAATTATATATATATAATCTATATCTAATATATATATATATATATATATATATATCTATATATATATATCTTATATATATAATCTATATATGAATATAATATATATATAGATAATAAAAATATATATATAATAGCTAATATATATATATATTATACATATATATATTCAGTGTGTGTATATATATATAGGAGAGAGAGATATAATATACATATCCATTCTATACATATTTCAATATATCTATGATATGTGTGTTGTGTACTAAATACACGGATATCGAATGTATAATATATATGAATAATATTATATCTATATACTAATATATATATATATATATATATATATATTTAATATATATATTTAATAGATATAGAATATGTATATATATATATGTATATATATATGTATATATATACATATGTATATATTAGAGATATTATAGATATATATATAGATATAAGAGATCTATATAGTATAATTATATATATATGACATAGACAAAAACTCCATCTAATTTATATATATATATATATATATATACATATATATATATATATATATATATATATATAGATAGATATATATATATATATATATATATATATATAATATATATATATAATATATATATACATAATATACCCATATATATATAGTCCTAGTCATGCTCTGCTGACCACTTCTCCTTCTCCATATACAGGAAACCCATGCATTAGTGGTATGTACTCCAATTTCTTCTCAACCACCCTCTCCAGTGAATAGAGGTGTTGCCAACCGCGCGTTCCTTCACGCCATTCGCATCTGTGACCCCAGTACCTGGATGGAGAGATCGTCTTCACTGCGTCGGCTCGGTTTCCAAACTGGGCTACCCTGGTCATGTTCTTGACGCCGCGTTATCCAGGGCAGGATCGTACCTACTACCCGACTTCCTCCTAAAGAGACTCACTCCTGCCCGTCACTAGCCTCCCCTACACTGAGGAAAATCTTACTCTCTCCGTCGCCCTTTTCACCCCCCTCAACTGCAGGCTGATCTTTCGCAGGTGAAACTCCCGTCGCAACCTGGGGTCCATACTAGCCCTCCTTCATCTCGAAGGTGGCACCTATGCCTGGTTCCTTGGCCCGTGATAAGTCAGTATTTGGCGAAACAGGCGCCAGTCTTACCACGCGTTTATCGGTCCCAAACATAAGTACGCCTATATCAAGGGGACAAACAATAAACGCCCTATTTTGCATCAAGTGGGACATGCCATCAGATGGATGTCAGCAGCGCGGATTGTCTTTCCTTCCGCCGAGTCCACTCCCGCACGACGGGGGAATCTTCCCTTAAGAAAGCTAGCTGCCTAATTTCACTTGACAGGGCTTCTCATCGCTGATTGTCCCTTGACTTCCATATCCCCGCCTTCTACCGTTTATGCCGGCCCCACAAGGCGCATAGTCCACCGATCCTACGACCTGATGTGACCTTCCTTGTCTGCTTCCGTTCGTCTGTCCTCACACGCCCCGTGTTCCCGCGTTGCCTTCATATATCTCTTTTATTACCCCTTCCTCTCCTTCCTCTTCAGAACGGAAGATGGAATGCAGGTGGATTCGAAAAAAACTGTAGTCATCACTTTCAATAAATCTAGTGTTTGTATTGTGGGTTTCATTTCATTGTATCACACACGGAAGAGTGTTTTTGCTATCATATATAATTATATATATATATATATATATATATATATATATATATATATTATATATATAATATAATAATATATGTGTGTGTGTGTGTGTGATGTTTTCATATATGTGGTATATATTATTACAATACACAGTATTAGGTTTCTAACATATATTTATGTATTTGTGTGAATATATATATTATGTGTGAAAATGTATTGCATATATATATATATATATATATATATATATATATATATATATATACTATATATATATATATATATATATATTTCTAATATATGCATATATCATAGGTAGCATATTAATAAATTTATGATAATTAGTGAATGAAAATACTAATATTATGTTTATTCATATGTATACCTTACATATATGATATATTAATATGTATAATAAAATATTTATATATAATATATATATATATAATATATATATAGATATATTAGTATTATATATATATAAGATACTATTATAGCTATGATAATATTAATATATATACATATAATCTATATAGCTATATATATATATAGATATATATATATATATATATAGATATAATATATATATATATATCTATTATAGATATATATATATATATATATATATACCTATATATATGATTTATATATATAAATTTTTATTTATAGAGAAAGGAAATATAATCTATGTATATATATATCAGTATTATATATTCATTCATTTATAAATATATATATATTATATATATATATATATATATAATATCGTATATATTATATATATATATATTTAACTATATAGTATATATGTATAGTATATATATATAAATGCATTTGTGTATATATATTGATATTTGTGTATCGTTATGTATATGTGCTAATAGGATATAAATTTTTTTAGCATTTGATGTAAGCAGTCTGTTATCTTGGTTCTAGTTCCTTTCCAGGGTATGATGAGTTTCCTCGGGTGATGGGATGCCTACGGCCCAATCACTGGAAGGAAATACTCGGCATTGGATAGTCAAAGAAGAGCTCAGCGAGCGTCGCCGAAGATACATGCCTGGAAAGTAAAGAGAAACCACTGTGATTATGGAGATGAAACAAGAAATGATGTGTGTAACTGAATGTGTTACATGAAAGTCATTTATTTCATACCTTTCATGATCTAAGGTATGAGGCCTACATGCAAAAGAATCGATTTAACTTTGTTTCAGGATTGTAATTGGACATGTCAAAAGACCAGTTGAGGAGCTAAGGGACTGGGGGAAGACGTTATTATCTAATGGGGTTCACGTGATGTAGAGGAAATGAAGGAGGATAAACAATAAAATTGGAATCCACAAGGAAATGTCTTGGCATTCAGGTTGTGTGGAAGAATTGGTCTAAACGAGAGTAACATCAGGATTCACAGAGAAGTCCACACAAAGGAGAAGCCATACAACTTTGATATTGCATAAGACATTCCCATCCAAAGTGATCTTGAAAAGACACTGAGAGCATGCGAGATTGGCACAATGCATTCTAATGTAAAAAGAATTGTCTGTTGCGGTACATGAGGACACATACCAAAGAGAAGCCATACAGCTATGATGAGATTTGCCAATAATGCCTTCTCAGATAGGTAGCTAAGTAGCGGCACATTAGAGGCACCCACCAAGGAGAAACCATTACTTGCTGTGAGATTTGTCAACAAGGCCGTCTCATAAAAGTATAGGTCTAGAGATTCATATGAGAAGGCATAGAAAGGAGAAGACTAAAGTGTGGAAATTTGCAATAAAGGCATTCTATTGAAAAGCCATGTAGTAAGCCTATGAGCGTGCATACAAAAGAGAAACCATACAGCTGTGAGATTTGCAATAAAAAACTTATCACAATAAATCGTTCTAGACCACATGAGAGTACACACAAAAGAGAACCATACAGCTGTGGAGATTTGCAATAAGCTCATACAGAGGTGGTCAAGTAGCCACATGAGACTTCAATTACCCAGGATGAAACCACATAGCTGTGAGATTTGCAAGAAAACACTTCTCCAAATATAATCTAACAAAAACAACATATGAGAGTACATACGAAGGAGAAAACCATACAGCTGTGAGGTTTGCATAAGGGTTTCTCACAGAAAATCTAATTTGTGAGGACATATAGAGTACATACAAAAGAGAAGCCATACTGCTGGAGATTTGTAAAAGGCCTTTGCTTTGAAAGGAATTTAGTAAGGCACATGAGCAGTACATACAAAGGATAAGTCATGGCCCAAATGCATCCTTACTAGTAAAAGTTTTCTTTTCTGATTTGATTGTATATGTCATTTTGAATATGTTAGTTTTGTCAAGTTGGAACAAGTTTTAGTTTTTATGACTTGTGTTTTAGTCTCATAGACTAAACATCAACATGTCAAATGCTGTCCACTGCTAGGAATGATTAGAAAGATGGCCACGAATGTCCACAGTTTTCAAAGAAAATGCTCCTTCCCCTTCATTAAAAACGTCATAGAATACGCGAAGTCACACCACACTCTCAAACACACTACACACAAATTATATATATATAATATAATATATATATATATATATATATATATATATATATATATACATACATATATACATATACCTGAAATGTACACTCAATTATATCCCAAATTTTCTGTTCTCCTTAATTCCTACTCCTTTTTTGTTTATTTTATTGGTTCAGTATTTTCCATCATGATTACTTCAGTGTCAGTATAATTACCTTTTTAGTATATTGATATCATTTTTAAACATAAAATTATATACATTATGATGTGTATTTTCCTCTCCCTAAAACCCACAAGAAAAAGGCCATTTTGACATCATGCTTTCGTCTCTGTGCATGTGTTAGTCTGAGAGAACACAGAAGGACACCAGCTGTTATGTCCTTGTATATATGTCTGGTGTGTGTCTATCATACGCATAAAAGGGAAAACCCCGTATGTTGATGCACGTTAACAATGTTTGCTATTTATGAGCCACATGATTGGAGGTGGCTGGGAAAAAATTAGTAGTTTTAAAAGTTGTAGGCCGGGGGTGCCCAGCCTTGTGGTATCTGTACCCTATGGCAGTTTTATAGAATTCTGTGTACCTTAAAAATTAAAGAGAGAGAAAAAAATTATATGATTTCTAAAATAATTTTATTGTGAACATTGTGTAGACTGCATTAGAATCTTAAGATTCTAATGCAGTCTACACAATGTTCACAATAAAATTATTTTAAGAAATCAATATAATTTTTTTCTCTCTCTTTAATTATGTGTGTGTGTGTGTGTTTATGGTGGTGTGTTGTTCTTGTGTGTGTGTGTGTGTGTGTGTGTGTTGTGTGGGTGTGTGTGTATATATGTGTGTGTGAGGGGTATAGTAGCTATATATAATATAATATATAATATAATATACATATATTATATATATATATATATATATATATATATATACATACAGACATACATACATATATATCTATATATATATATAAATATATATATATTATACATATATATATATAATATTATATATATATATTTATATATATATGGGTCTATGTATACCTAAGAATTAATAAAAATTATGTATAAAGCATCATTTAATAAATGTATATTACATTAGTTAAAAGCCCGCCACAACCAACCCATACACATGCTATCACTATTGTAAATGTATGTATGGATATGGAATTATAGTGTTCATGTAGAGACATATGATGTCATGAATGAAAATGAATTGCATCACATTGAACAATGGCATTTAAGCACTTCGCTTATACTGAATTAAGAAATATGCATGTACTTCTAAAGATTGTAACAAAGATTCTAACAAATCAGTCATCCTAATTCTTCTAAGTATTAGAAAAGTATGATTGCCCGATGAATAGTAGTTTTATGACATATACACAGATAAAATAAAAAAAACAGATGTAATTATAGCCATCTTTCTAATCACCCCCTGGTCAGTGACAGGCAGGCATACATGAAAATGGAAAAAGTCTTATGAGATAAAATCATAATGCGAAAAACTTGATCAAACTAGACAAACTACTATTAAGAATAAACATTATAACAACACAAATCAGAAAAAAATAACTTGTAATATATAAGAAGCATCTGGCTTATGGCTTAATTACTCTTTGTAGTACCCTCATGTGCGCTTTTCCAAACACACTTTCCAAAGAAAGGCTTATTACAAATCTCACAGCAGTATGGCTTCACCTTTGTAGTCTCTTATATGTATCACTTTCGAACTAGATTTTGTGAGAAAACCTTATTGCAAAAACTCACCAGCTGTATGGTTACTCTTTTGTATGCACTCTCATATGACTTACTACATGGCTTTCGAATAGAAGGCTTGTATTGCAAATTTCACAGCTGGATTGTTCTTCTCCTTCTAGCCTTCTCATATGAATCTCTAGGACTACATTTATATGAGCGGCCTTGTTGCAAAATCTCACAGTCTGTATGGCTTCTCCTTTGTATGTGTTTCTATGTGCTCAAAGAGTATTTCTCCATGAGAATGTAAGTGTTGCAAATCTTGCAGGTTGTATGGCTCTCTTGGTGGTGAAAACTCTAATGTTGCGCTACTAGGTTACCTTCTCTCAGAGAAGGCCTTATTGCAAATCTCACATCTGTAAGGCTTCTCCTTTTATGTGTCCTCATGTGACCTCAACAGATCCTTTTTTTACATGAGAATGTATTGTCTGCAAATCTCGCCAGCTCTCGTGCCTTTTAAGATCACTTTTGGATGGCAGGTCTTATGAAAATTCGAAGTGTATGGCTTCTCCTTGGTGGACTCCAATGTGAATCCTAAGTGACTCTCTTTAGACAATCCTTGCCACAAACTGACATGCAAAACATTTCCTGTGGATTC
>NC_051429.1:5371472-5381472 GCF_015228065.2 Penaeus monodon
TATAATATATATATGAAAATATAGTAATATATACTTAAATACATACATTTTTCCAATCATAAAATATATATTTAACACATACATATATAAATTATATTAATATATATTTATATATATATAAAATATATTATAATATATTTATTATATATATATTATATATATATATAAAATATATATATATATATATATATCTTTTAAAAAATATATATTATATATTTTATATAAAATATTTTGAGTATAAATATATAAATGTATAGAAATAATTTTAAATTTGTATAAATGTATGTATAATATATAAATGTATTATATATTAAATGTATGTATAAAAATTAATGTATAATATACATATATATTATTGAAAAATAGATATACACATAATGTAAACACCACACACACATACACACCCCACACACACACACACACCACACACATATAAAATATTATATATATATATATATAATATATATATATATATTTTTATATATAATTATATATATATGTATGTACATGTCTTTCTATATATATATATATATATATATATATATATATATATATTTTATATATTTATACATATATATATAATTTTATATATATATATAAAATTATAAAAAATATATAAATATATAACTATTGAAAAAAAAACACAAAACACACACACACACACACACACACAAAACACACACACACACACACACACACACACATTGTAAAAAGGCTGTCAGCCTTAGTACAATGGTGAACAGGAGGGTAGTTATACTTGTTAACGGCTTGACTCTTTATTTTTGAGAGTTGGCGCAAACAGTATAAGAACACGACATGTTTAGTTATACGGGCAATCGGGCCGCGCGGAGGTTACGGTCAGCTGCCCGGAGAGATGGGCGGAGCTGACCTTAGCGCGCTGGTAGCTTAGCACGAACTCCCGGTCAAACGAGGTCAGATATAAAATGTGACCTCCGCCCTCGCTGAGCGGGTGGTTCTTTTTTGGACCCCACGTGGAAAACAGCCACGTGGTCCACAGGCAACCGAAATAGAATTATCCACATCCAGTAACAGAAATAGAATTATCCACATCTTATATTGCTCGGCCACCTACTCGCGCCTCGCCCTCGAGGCGCCTTCAAGGGTGACCTAACTTGGCTGGTCGTCTCGTTCTCGTGCCTCGTCCTGGTGCATCTTCGTGGCTGCTCGTCCCTGTCGTCCTCATCCTCCTGGTCCTTGGTGTAATCTGTCCGTTCTCGATGTTCACACGTCCTCGAAGTCTCGCACAGGTCCTCCTTGACTTCGGAATCGTCTTGACCTCCTCGTAGTCCTGGCCCAGGCCTAACTCGGCGGCGTCCTCGTCCACACGTCCTCGTAATCTTCATCCGGATCTACGGGCGTCGGGGCAGGGGCGGCATCTCTGGGCGGCTTATATCTGCGCTACGGCTCCTGGAGTTGACCGGATCTGCAGGCGTCCGCCAGGCACAGCATTCTGGGGCGACTGGTACCTGCGGAAAAGGGGGTCTGGTTCGCTGGATCTACGGGGAGTCTGGCAGGCAACGCCCGTCCATTACACTGGGAAGGCTTAACACCTTTTCTGACGAAAATCTCGGTCTGCGGGCCTATAGCGATCTTCGATGACGTCCTTCCCACGGCATCCTAAGGTGACTGGAATTGCTGCAGGTTCTCCTTCGGTGCCGCGTCGGTCCGACTGCAATATATAGTCGGGGAGCCAGATCATACACGTAAGGGCCAGAGCAAGAGAAAAAGAAAGGCAACAGAGAAGAGAAGGTGTTAATTACCACTAGCCGGTTATTTATGAAATTTGCGGTTTTTAATGTTGGTTTTTAAAAATATTTTCGTCTTTTTATTTATTTTGTGTTTTACTTTCACAAAGATAAAGAAAAAATAGAAGGGGAGACGTCAGTAGGGTCCGCGAAGACCTAACTTGAACTACCCACCGTCTCTGATAGATATGAGAATAGATAAGGGAACGACATCGGCGCCCGCGAAGATCTTTTTGAACCATATTTCGTCACAGATAAAAATAGATGTAATTTGTCCCTTATATACGAACCACTCGTCCGACAGAAAAAAATGCGGCTAAAGAGATACATCATAAATCTTTACGCCGGCACTAAGACAGCAACCAGCCATATTAATGAAAAGGGTCAGTGTCTTTTGACCTGCGTGTGTGAGTGACAGCTAGCGTTAATGAGAGGGGAAGCCAGAGTGACCTCACACAGAGAATGAATCACAAACACGAATATTAACGTTCACTATAACAAAACTGAAGTACATTAGCAATGCTAGCTATTTAAGATTATTTCAACTACCACATTGAATTCAACATGTAATGATATGCGACAGAATGTACGCATGAATGAATGGTGACATGAAACAATATTCGCAAACTATTTAGCAAGCAAATCTTCTCGGCGGTCAGCAATCTAAAACTGCCGAGGTACATGTCTAGCTATTGCATGCCAGACCTCATTAAAACTCAATAACGGGGGGATCCTATACCCAACTGCCGTATATGACTGAGGCAACTCGAGCCAGGGAAATTAAATATCCTGCTCTCTTCTGCGTATCTGTGATTGGGCGCTCGCAAAATTCCCGAAGGATATATAAATTTTCACGAATCACACAAACGCTTGGGGGGTACCCAAAACATGCAAGCGACTTCAAGAGGGTGAGAAAGGTGTGATTAATAAGCGAATAATGATTCTAGCTTAAACCCTAGTCCTACATTAATTAACGGACGTAACCGCGGGTCACACCGACTCAAAGGGAGCCGAACGAACGAATAACTCTCGAACGACGGAGCGCAGATCTATTAGGCGTTTACGCAACCCAGGGGCAATATCGGGCAATTCTGTGCACTATGATTTGGGGAAGATCCTACGCTATATTCAAATAATACAATGTCGTTACCTGCTTCGCTCTAGCGCCGATAGAACGTGTCACCAAAAAGCAATGTAACAATGATATGGTTACTCCCAAATTACAGGGAACCAAGTGGTACGCATGACCTACCCACGCCGCCACCGACCGGGAAAAGAGAAAGTGAGGTCAGGTCAAGACGGGAATAACCTTTTTCTAATCCAAAGTGACCGCAAGAGAAAGAAAAGGGACGGTCAGGTCGGGGGTCGGGGGCGAGGGTTAGGAACGAGATAAAATGAAATGGTATTCGTGATAAGATAAAATCACGAACGCGTTAAATTCGTTGCAGATGAAACAATATAAATTTCTAAAAACGAGAGAAAATAATTAATTACTTAACTAACGAACGATATTCCTGTTTATTGATCACATACTCGATCGCACGGAAATGCGATCTGAGGTGGAAGAATAGTGGAGAACGTGCCATTTGCTGTCATTAGCACCTTTTAACCCAACAAAAAAAACAACGGCTTAACACATGTATGGGAGAAAAGGGAAAAGAAATAAGAAAAGGGTGCCCAAACGTGTACTTACGTGTTTTTTTATTAGCCATGTCTTGAAGCGGTCGAGCGGATTTTCTTCGAAGGTTTACATTCATGCTGCGAGCCGGAAGGACGCAGCACCACCCTGCCGCTACGACGACGCTACGACTTGTCTAAAGGGGTAAACGCGCCGCGCGGAGGTCACGGTCAGCTGCCCGGAGAGAGGGCGGAGCTGACCTTAGCGCGTCGGGCGCTGGTCACGAACTCTCGGTCAAACGAGGTCAGATATAAAATGTGACCTCCGCCCTCGCTGAGCGGGTGGTTCTTATTTGGATCCACGTGGAAAACAGCCACGTGGTCCACAGGCAACCGAAATAGAATTATCCACATCCTTAACAGAAATAGAATTATCCACATCTTATACACACACACACACACACAAAACACACATATATATATATAAAATATATTATATATATATATTTTATATATATATATATATATATATATATATATAATATATATATTATATTATATTATATATATATATAATATAATATATAATTATATATATATATTATTGATTTATATATTATATATTAGTGCGTGCGTGGTGTGTGTGTGTTGTGTGTGGTGTGTATGTGTGTGAGCATATATATGTATAAATAATGAAACATATATTAATCTATACACACATAAATAGTTATACATATGTATGAATAGGCATACATATTTTTACACACATACGCACACCCCAAAACACACACCACCACACATATATATAATTAATATATATATATATATTTTATATAATATATAATATATATAATATATATATATTATATAAATTTATATTTATATACTTTAATATATATGTATATATATATATATAATATATATATATATATATATATATATATATATATATTATATATATATATATATACCCTTAATAAATAATAATGTATTTATTATATTTAGAAATATATAAATTATATCTATATATAATATTATATTATTAAAACAAAACATAAAATTTATCTGATTATAGAAAAAGATAATAACACATGTATTCTTACTAGATTTATTCAAAGGCGGGGCAAAAGCGTAATCCCGGTTGACCTGAGAAATATGGTCAATTTTATAAAAAAATGGACCCTCAAACCTAACCCACGATACACCAAATTGGAAAAGCGCCCAAGGCAGTATCCCATTACCTTTCCCGGAGGAACTGGTTTATTTCCCGCCACCCAAGAAAATACCCTCAAAGAACGGAAAAAAGGTCACCCATCCACTGCCCACCAATCCCAAAAACGACCCAAGCACTTGTATCCCGGCTAATTTTCCTTAAACCCGGGTCATTACTGCCACCCCAAAAAAACAGTCAAACGAAGGAAAATTTTGGTCTTACCGATCACTTGCCAACCAACCGTCCAAATTATTCACCAAACTTGTATAAGTGTAATTTTTGATCCTTTTTCCCACTTATTTCTTGTACATATTATACTTATACATTTTAATTATACATTGATTTTTTCTAATTTTTGATTTATAAATTTCAGAATTTTTTCAACATATATATCATATTTATATATGTTAAAATTTTATATATTATATTATTATATACTTTTTTATTGAAGTTAAAATATTTTATCGTATCAGCTCCTTTTTACAACCAACCTTTTTTTCTCTTATTGTAGTATTATAGTAAATTTATTTTCCCTCCGCTTTATAATATTATATTATATGAATTAATATTTTTATATAAATAATATTTTAATTTTAATATCAATCATATATTTACATTTTTAATTAAAATATATATATATATATATAATTTAATATATAATTATATATATATTATATATTAATATATGTCTAAAAATATTTATAAGATAATATATAAATCACAAAATCATATAAAAACTTATATACACATATATACCATTCCTGTGTTACATACATAGGGTTTAAGATTAAAATTACATTTATATGTAAATATTATTTAAAAAAGTCTCTTTTATATTATAAAATATATAAAATTATATTATATATATATATATATATATAATATATATATATATATATATAGTTCACCATAATTCAATTATATAAGTTTATATCTATATATAACACAATAACATACTACATATTGTCATATGATATTTTGGGGTATGTGTAAATATAAATTTTTTATTAAAAATATATGCATAACCTATTTAAACAGAATCCTCAACATATTAATATATTAAATGTATATACTATAAATGTAAAATATATATATATATATATATATATATATAAAATATATATATATATATATTTTAAAATATAAAATTTTACATATTAAACATAAAAAAAAAGTTTACATCCCCATATATAAAAGCATTTTGTTCATCCGGGCAAAGACAGATCTGCACAGGACAGAGTTTATGAGTTGTGTCAATGACGAGCCTGGTTTGGCTTCTCACCAAAAAGGTTTTTATACCAATAATTGATTGTCTATGATAGATGAATGAGTAAACATGTTAGATCTCGTCAGAATTTCCTTAATCCACCTTGTAAATCCAGTTCAGCCAAACAGAATCGTCCAAAACATATATATATATATATATATATATATATATATATATATTATAAAATATATTATATATAATATATTAATATATAATATATAAAGGCCAATACAAATATAACTTTTTAATTGAATAACTCAGATCCTTGAATAATTCAGATCTTTAAAAAATTCAGATCATTGAATAATTCTCTCTCTATCTATCTATCTATCTATCTCTCCCTCCCTCTCTCTCTCTCTCTCTCTTTATTTCTCTTTCTCTCTCTCTTTATTTCTCTTTCTCTTTCTCTCTCTCTCTCTTTCTCTATCTCTCCCTCTCTCTCTCTTCATCTCTCTCTATCTCTCTCTCTCTCTTTCCCTTCCTCTCTTTTCCTCCTTACCCCCATCCCTCTCTCCCTCTCCATATGGTAAAGATTAATTACATTAGTAAATACATATCTCTAATCTATATATATCAAATTATATTACCATATATTTTTCTAGATTAATCCAAAGAGATTAGAACACCCTGAGTGCAAGGAAGAGTGCAAGGTATATATGTGTATATGTATATGTATGTATATGTGTATTTTGTATATGTGTATTTTGCATATTTGACAGAAACCAACACATCTACACATTTTTCTTCATCTTTTATTTTTTTTTTCTTTTTTTTTTCTTTTCAACCCATTACTTAATTCTTTTTAGCCTCTAGTTATTATTGTTATTTTTAGACCTCCAGTTATTATTATTATTATTATTATATTTTTTAAACCTGAAGTTATTATTTTTTTTTTAACCTCAAGGTAATTCGTTTTAACCTTTAGTTTTTTTTCTTTGTTAGACCTGCAGTTATTATTACATTATCATATTTTTTTTTAACCTCAAGTTAATTTTTTCTCTTTTTTTTACCTCAAGTTAATTATTTTCAACTTAATTTTTTTTTAATCCTTTAGTTAATTAAGATAATTCGGTTAAGGAAACGCACTCATTTCCTAGGCTAGGAAAGTTTTTTAAGGTCATATTATGATCTTTATTTAATAATTTGAGTTTTTTTTTGCAAGAACTTTTAGCTTATCTTTACCTAATATGTGATAAAAAAAATATATAGATCCTTTTTAGTGGTTTTGGATGTTTTTTTCATGAAATTTTGGCTTGTCTTTACTTGAAATGTGACTTTTTTTTTAACTTTATAGACCTGCTCCCCTTCCCCCTACCACCAACCCCCCCAAAAAAAAAAAAAATCCCATGTCCCGAATATTGCAAGTGATATGGTGAAAAATATAGAAGAGAAAAAAATATTTATATGTATATTCCATTTCCTCTAGAATTAGCATACAAGAGGTTGTTGCTCCTGTTGTTGCTTCAGCAAAGAACAACAAACCCGAGCCATGAAAAAAAAAAAAAAAAAAAAAAAAAAAAAAAAAACTATTATGCATAAGGGGAGGGTCCGCCTAATTGCTATCTCCGTTATTTATGAATCGATCTCTCTCATTTTTTTTCTCATAACAGGTACATATATAAATAGATCACAGGTAAATTTTCGTTGTGATCGGACAAAAAATAAAAACTAAAAAAAAAAACCGCCCTTTTGAATGAACTATGCAAGAAGCTACGATCTTGAAAAAAATCTCATATATACTCCCTTACATACCTACTAAAAGTGTGCAATTCGTTTTTTAAAATTCCTTATACTTTTTGAGAAAAAAAATAAAACGGAAATTCGAAGAGATACGCGCAATTCTCAGTACGTCGGCCATTCTAAAAAACTTCAAAAAAAAAAAAAAATAAAAAAATCAGATTGCAAACTATTTTGGACGAAAGATATGTCTTTCACCCGAAGAAGACCCCATATAAATCGGTATTACAGCGGCTGAGAAAAATGAGCGAGAAGGACGAAAAAACATGTTTCGAGAAAAACGCGTTTGAATGTCGCGCTTCCGTGCGCGTTAGAAGGACGTCCATAAAAGTAAATTTACCTCCGTAAAGATGAAAGAACAACATAATTTGCTAGTTACAAGTCGAGATTAATAGTGTAACACTTACCCAGTATCTCTACATACTGAAGAGGGATCAATTAGATCGGTTCACTTACTATAATAGTTGAGAACACGAAGCCTCCACACCACCTCAAGGATGATCCCATGTTGTGGGGGTCCCCCCCCACTTCTTACGAGAGTATTACCGCCTTTTTTTTTATGACTGGGGCTACCTCATAAGGTTCTATAACAACTTCCCGTTCTTGCCAGACCATTTACCATGGTTTTTGGTGCAAAAAAGTAAAAAATGAACAGTAAAATGTTTGCGAGCGAGTCGACAGAGCGGGGCGGGGATGCACCCTCACTTTGCAGACTTTATCTGGGCACTGAGGTCTCTGGTGTGTGAACTGCAGTGTTTAGATAAGAGTTGCCTATTACGAGTTATTATTATCTTCTTTTCAGGAGCAAATAATAATAATTTAGCCTATAAATCTAATAAAATAATACATGAACTGTCGCGACACATTACATTACGGGCGATGCGCAATGTATAAGGGGTATACATAATATTGCTGTATCTTTTTTATTTTTGCATATTTCGTAAAACCAAAATTCTGGAACATGCAGAGGAATGTTGCCAGAATAACATATATTTTTTTCAGAATATTTTCGATTTGGTCGAAAATTGATCGTTCCCCAGGCGGACCCTCCCCATAAATCGACAACCCAAAAGGAACTCAATCACGGCTAAAAAAATTTAAATTACGATTAGATTCTTATCTTATCTTGCCAATTAATAAGTAAATGGAAAGATGATAATAAATAATGAATAATAATTAATAAAATAAAATAATAAAGATGAATAGTAAATAATAAGATAATTAATAATCATAAAATAATAAATACTTAATAAATAAATAATAATAAATAAGTAATAAATACAATAATATTTTTTTTTTCTCTATCTATTTATCTATGTATGTATGTATGTATCTATCTATTTATCTATCTATCTATCTAATCTTTTTATCTATCTAATCTATTTATCTATCTATCTATCATTCTATCTATCCATCTTCCCATCATCTATCGGGCTCTCTGTCTATCTATCTATCTATCTATCATCTATCCATCGATCTATCCTTCCATCATCCATCTATCTATCCATCTATCTGTCTATCTGTCTATCTATCTATCTATTTTATCTACTTATTTTATGTCTGTCTATCTATCTATCTATCTATCTAACTACTATCTTCTATCTATCTACCCTCTATCTCTCTATCTATCTATCTATCCATCGATCTATCCTTCCATCTATCACTACTATCAAATCTATCTGTCACATCTATCCATCTATTATCTATCTACTATCTATCTATCTGTCTATCTATCTATCGTCTGTCTATCTGTTTATCCATCCCTTCTTCCATCGATCTATCTATCTACTTTCTTATCTCTTTATCTTATCTACTACCTCTTATCTCCTCCTTAATCTTCTTTATATTTATCTCTTCTTTATCTTATCTCTCCTTCAATCCTCTCGGAAATCGAGGGAAAAAGACAAAAAAAAAAAGATACTAATGATTAACTAAAATATGTTTTCTTGATGTTGAAGGAACGAGGCTTTCGCTTTGTTGCCGTTCGCGTAAGTTGAATCCAGATTATAATAATCGTAATCGTTGCGTAAGTTGAATCCGATTAAATTTTGCCGTTCGCGTAAGTTGAATGCGGATTAAATTGACGTTTCGCGGAGGGGAATCCGGTGTGTGTATATATTTTTTATATATAAATACATATATTATAAATTATATATATATAATGTATACTATTATACTTATATATACATATATATACATATGTATATATATATATAAATATATATAAATATATATTATGTTATATATAATTATATAAATATACAATATATATATATATAATCTATATTATATATATATATATATACTATATATATAATATATATATTATATATAATATATATATATATATATATATATATATATATATATATATATATATATATATATATAACACATACG
>NC_051429.1:5388972-5396472 GCF_015228065.2 Penaeus monodon
TATACAGAAATATTTTTACTATTATATAAATATATTATAATTATAATTTTATATAAATTTTTAAAATATATATATAAATTATTATAAATATATAAAAAAAAAAAAATATTTAAAATAATAATATATTAAAAATTATAAATATATATATATAATATATATATATATATATAATATATATAATAATATATAAAAATATATAATATAAAAATATAATATATATATATATATAATATTTTTCATCCACTAAAAAAATTTCCTGGGCCTTCCACAATATAAAATATTACATACATACAACAACCCAAAAAAAATATATATATATATATATATATTTATATATATATATAATAAATATAATATATTTTTAAATATATTTTTAAATATATATATTCATAACTTATCAATATTTCTAAAATTAAAACTATTTCATATAGTTTAAATTTTAAATATAATTTTTTAATTACCATTTTTTAATATAAAATATAATATATTTATAAAAATATTTTATATTTAAGAAATTTACATGTATAAAATAATAAATTTACCTATAACAACTATTCCTTAGTTTTTACAATTTTATTAAATTTCGTCATAACATATATCATTTTGCATAAAATTAATATTATAAATTATTTTTTATAGATTTATATATTATCTATATATTATTAATATATTATTATTATAAATATATTTTGTAGTTTATTATGTATATTCTTTTTAAAACATTACAATAAATTTTTTTATTTATTAAAATTAATATATATATATATGATATATATATATATATATTTTATATAAATTTATTATATTATAATATATATTTTTAAAAATATATATATATTTAAAATATATATATATATATTTCTATATAAATCTCATATAATATATATATATTTTTTTATTTTTTTTTTTTTTTTTTAAAATATAAACTTTTTTATACATACAATATTTATAATATGTACAATTTTATAAATATTTTAAAATATTTAAATTATAAAAAAAATTGTATATCCAAAAACAATAAAATTTAATTATTTAATTTTTATATATAATATAACTTTACCATAAATAAACAAAATATATAATAATAATATAATATAATAAATAATAATATATTATGATTATATTTAGTATATATAATATCTATATTAATATTAAAAACTAATTTTTATTTATAATTTTTTAATAATAATATATATAATATTAATAGTTTTTTGTTAATATAATATATAATATATATATATATATTAAAATTTTTAAAATATAAAATATATATATATAATTTGTATATATATTTATTATTATTAATATATTTTATATATAATATATATAATATAATAATATAGAATATTTATATTATAATTTTTAGTATATTTTTTTAACAAAAAAAAAAAACAACCCCAAAAAAAAAAAATATTATATATATAATATATATATATATATATAAAAAATAAAAAGATATTTTATTATATTTAAAAATAATATATATAAAATATTTATAAATAATTATAATATAATATATATATAATATAATTTTTTAAAATAAGATTTTAGAATATTTTTGTTGCTGTATAGTAACATATGTTGAGTTTATATAAAAAATTTTTAATTTTATATAATGCCTTTTAAAAATAAAATATATATTTTAATTATATAATATATATATTTTTATATATAATATATAAAATATATATGTTTGTTTTTTTTTTTTTTTTTTATTTTTGTGTGTGTTTTTTTGATGGATAAAAAAATTTAATGCATATATGGTTATCTTGGAAAAATTAATATAAATAAATATTTAAAAATTTTTTAAAAATTTAAATTTTATATATATATATAAAGAGAAAAAAGAAAAAAGAAAAATTGATAATTAATAAAATATAAACAAGGAAAAATTTGTTAAAAAATATATAAAAGATGAAAAAATGGATAGAACATATTTTTTTTAATAAATTAATCTATATAATTAAAAATATATATAATAATTATAATTTAAAATTAAAATTATAATAAACAAAAATATTAATACCCCTTTATAATAATATAATATATAATATATATATATATTATAAATTTAATCATATTATATATTATATAAAATTATTATAATTATATTAATTTAATAAAATATATTTATATATATAGGTTGTGGGGTTTTTTTTTGTCTTTTTTATTATTATACCAAAATATATATATGTAAAAAAACATATATATTATATAAATATAAATAAAAAAAAAAAAAAATTAAAAAAACAAACAAAAAACAAAAACCCAAACTATATATATTATATATATATTATATATATATATATATAATATAATATATACATACAAATTATATATACATAAAAATCTTAAATTAAATTTTTTAATAAAATATATATATATTAATAATATATATAATTTTTTAAAAAAATATTATTATATATAAAATATATTATTTAAATTTATATATATAATTATTATTAGTTTTAAAATTATATTATATTTAATTTAAAAAGTTTTATAATACATACAATTTATATATACCATTATATATATATATATTTTTTTGTTGATACTTATAATATATAATATATTTTATATATTATTATTAAATATATAAGATATTAAAATATAAATTTTTATATAATAATATATTATATATAATATATTATTATATTATAAAAATATATTATATTATAATATATATATATAATAATAATATCTAAATATATAAATAAATATTAATAATTATTAATAAATATATATTTATATATAATTAAAATTTTTAGTATAATTTAAACCCATTAAAATTATTATATAATTTTTATTTTTAATTAAAATCTCATTTTAAAATATATCTACTTTTTAATAAAATATAATTTATTTATATATATATATATATATTAATATATTTTTATTATATATATTATTATTCAAATTATATAATAATTTTTATATATTTGTAAAATCTTTTTATCTATTTGGGAAGTTTTTAATCTGCTTATTATTTTATGTTGAATAAAATATATTATATATATAAAATAATTTTATATATATATATTTTATATATATATATATCTATTTTTATAAAATTTTAATTTATTTATACTATTCTTTTATTTATATATTATTTTATATTTCCTTTATCAATAAATAAAAAATAAATATATATATATATATTAAAATTTTTTTTATTATTTTATTATTATTTATTCTATATATATTAATATTTTATATGTTAGTTATTTTTATTCATTTTTTTAAAATTTATGTATATTGTATATATGCACATACATATATATTATATAAAATAATATATATATTATTATATATATATATTAAAATTTTATATTATAATATTATATATTTACATATATATAATTTTATTATATAATATATTATAATATATATTATATATATATATATTTACACCCCCAATATATATTAAAACATATAATATATTTTATTTCTGTATATTATGTTATAGGTATAGTTATTATTTGGTTTAAGATTTTTTAATTTTTTCATTTTTGGGTTAAAACGTCTGTTTTTTTGGTTCTATTTTCCGTTCTAGGGTGATAGAGTTTCCCCGGGGAGCATGCCTTTGGCCCATTCACGGGTTTAAAAAAAATATCCCGCACGGGACAGCGTCAAAAAGCTCGGAAAAATTCACCCAGAACAGTTGAAAAAAAGGGGACCCTTGATTATGGAATTTAAACCCAAAATGAAGGTGTCGTGAAGTAAAGTAAAATTTTTTCTTCATATCCTCTTGACTAGACAAACAAACAAAAAATCTGTAAAGGGGTTTAGGATTTTAAAGACATGTCAAAAGTACCATTTGGGCTAAGGATGTGGGAAACGTGTTTCATCAGATGGGTTCAAGTGATGTACGAGGGAAGACTGAGGGGGATACACACTAAAATTGGAATCCCAAGTAATGTTTTGCATGTAGTTTGTGGCAAGGAACTGTCAAAAGGGAAAATCACATCAGGATTCCATGAGAGTCCACAAAAAGGGAGAAGCCATACAACTTTGATATTTACATAAGACACTACATCCAAAGTGATCTTGAAAGGCACGAGAGTTGTTAAATTTGCAAAAATGCATTCTTATGTAAAAGAATCTGTTGAGGTACATGAGACACATAAAAAAGGAGAACCCATACAGCTGTAAATTTTGCATAAGGCCTTCTCTGAGAGAGGTAAACCCGGTAGCGCACATTAGAGTACACACCAAGGGGAAACCTACTGCTGTGAGTTTGCAACAAGGCCTTCTCATATAAAAGGGAATCTAGAGATTCATATGAAAGGCATAGAAAGGAGAAGACATACATTTGAAATTTGCAATAAGGCCTTCTATTTGAAAAGGCCATTTATAAGGCATATGAAGTGCATACAAAAGAGAAACCCTACAGCTGTGAGATTTTCAATAAAACTTTCTCACAAAAATCTTCTAGTACCCACATGAGAGTACACACAAAAGGGAAACCATACAGCTGTGGATTTCAAAAAGGCCTTCTCATACAGAGGGGATCAAGTAGCCACATGGGGACTTCATACACAGGAGAAACCATATAGCTGTGAGATTTGCAAAAAACACTTCTCAAATATATCTAACCAAAAAAAACATATAGAGTACATACGAAGGAGAAACCATACGCTGTAGTTTTGCAAAAAGGTTTCTCACAGAAATCTAGTTTAGTGAGACATATAAGATACATCAAAAAAGAAACCATACTGCTGTGATTTGTAAAAAGGGCCTTTTCTTTGAAAGGTAATTTAGTAAAGCACATGAGAGTCATACAAGGAAAGCCATAGCCAATGCTTCTTAGATATTAAAGTTATCTTTTCTGATTTGTGCTGTATATGTTATTCTTGATAGTAGTTTTGTCAGTTTGATCAGTTTAATCGATATTACTTGTGTTTTAGTCTTCATTGCTTTTTATCCACATGCACAGCCATCACTGACCGGGTGATTAGAAGATGGCCACGATTCCACATGTTTCAAAGAAGATGCTTTCCCGTCATCATAAGTCACAGATGTGGAAGAAGTTGGCTGATTTATACACAAGTGTTCTGACTTCTAGCATGATTTTAGATCAAGATTACAGGAGAAACTTCTTGTTTTTATATAAAGTTATATATATATGATATATTATATATATATATATATATATATATATATATATATATAGATTATTATTTTTTTTTTTTTTTTTTTTTTTTTTTTTAAGGAAATATAAGTGGATTCAAGGAATTAATTTTGATATATTGAGTCCACATGCACAAACACACACTTATATTTGTATCTGCGCGTACATTTGTCTGTGTATATGTCTGAAATATATTAGTTTACAATTTAAGTTTTCTAATACCATGAGAAAGAATTCAGGATAACTTATTGTTAGCATCTTGAAGAGGGCATACATGGAAAAGAATATATGCACCACTAGATATATATTTGAAGCGTTGCATTATATCTACAGAAATACATGTGTAATTCTAGTTCAGAAATAATCAAAGTGCATTAAATGCCTTTGTTGCATGTGAAGCTATCCATTTTCATTCATACCTCATATGTCTACTATAATGAACATTAGAAATCCATATCCTTACATTCCATTGACAATGGTCATCAGCATGTGTGAGGGTTTGGCTGTGCGGCTTTTAAATAATGTAATATACATTTTATATGGATATTTTCACATAATTATATTACACTTTTATACATATTCATAAACACACACATATATGTATACACACACACACACACACACACACACACACACACATATATATATATATATATATATATATATATATATATATATATATATTATATATATATATATATATATATATATATATGTATATATATATATATTATATATATATATATATCATATATCATATATATATGATATATATATATATACAAATTTGTATATACACACACACACACACACACACACACACACACACACACCACACACACACACATATATAATATCTATATATATATATATATCTATATATATATTATATATATATATATAAATATATATATATTCATTTATATACAAACACATAAATGTACACTCGGTTAAGTCACTAAATCTATCCATGGTTTCCATTCCTTTTGTATGTTTTTTATCATTATTACTCTCACTGTTAGTATAAAAACCCTTGTTATTATCTACACATAAATAATTTATTATTCATGTATATTTCTTTCTCTCCGAGCCCACAAGCGATAAACCATTTGAATTCATGTAAGCCAAGCTTTCATCTCAATGTCTTGTGTTAGTCTGAGAGGAACACAGAAGAACATCCAGCTTTCATGTCCTTGTATACGTGTCTGTGTGTCTGTATATGCATAAAAGGCAAAACCCCAAATACTGATACATGCTTAACCATGTTTGCTATTTATGAGCACATGATTGGAAGCTGCTGAAAAACCTATTAGTTTTGTTAGTCATTAGGTCGGGGGTGTCCAGCCTTTATGTTCATCTGTACCCCTTGGTCAGTTTTGTAGAATCCTTTCCACCTTAAAAAATAAAATAAAAAATAATGTAGATATTTTATTATGGACATTGCATAGACTGCAATAGAATCTTAACCCCTTGGATCTGGTTGCTTCACTGTTATCACAGGACCAAACCCCCCTAATCCCTGCTCGTTTGTCGAAGGGGAGCTTAGGAGACGGAGACTGGTGCCCAATTAGGGGATCAGCCTACCTTGGACTCAGCCCTCTTTTTATACGTAGTTGGGTAAAAAGATTTATAAAATATTTGGTTAAACATTTATAAGTAATTGGGTAAAAGATTATAAGTAATTAGGTAAAAAGATTCATAAGTAACTGGGTAAAGTTGAAGCTTCGACTCTGACTCTGCCTTTCGAAACAGTTCTCTCCGGAGTGGAATCTCCCTTCGTAGTTTGCTGCTGTTATGCAGTTGTTTTCCGGCACAGAAATTAATTACATTCTTAAGTCTAGTTTGAGGTTTAGTAACAAATCACGACGGCAAAGGTGTGGAACGACTGCCACTCGCAAACTGTCTCTCCTGTTAGTGCTCCGGCAAAGACAAACAAACCTCCACTGTGTTCACAGTAGCGAAATGGTGATATTTTTTTTTATATATATAGAAAACTTCTGCTGAACTGATCACAATGATTTTTGGTATGGATGGATCCCAATCTCTCGTAATAATAGAATTATGGAATTGCACTGCCAAAACTACTGAAAACCCACATATTTGACCCCAATGGCAGGGAAAGGCTCCAGGGAATTTGTGCGGTAAAATGATTGACATAAGAACATAATATTGAGAACAGTTCCTTGTATCGTCAACCGTGGTGGGCTCTTCCTTCCGCCACCTCCCAGCGCAAATAATTAATCAAATATTAAAATAACTAATAAAATCACTAATATAAGAACAGTATTGATAGCAGGTCTGGCCTGGGCGACAGAATCCACCACGCATTCACGGCAGGTTAGAAGGTACGACCTGCATGGGGCAAA
>NC_051429.1:5398972-5430708 GCF_015228065.2 Penaeus monodon
CGTCCTTCTCGCTCTATTTTCTCAGCCGCTGTAATACCGATTTATATGGGGTCTTCTTCGGGTGAAAGACATATCTTTCGTCCAAAATAGTTTGCAATCTGATTTTTTTTTTTTTTTTTTTTTGAAGTTTTTTTAGAATGGCCGACGTACTGAGAAATTTGCCCCGTTCTTTTCAAATTTTCCCGGGGTTTTTATTTTTTTTTTTTTTAAAAAAAAGTTAAAAATTTTTAAACCCAAAAATTTGCACATTTTTTAGTGGGTAGGTAAGGGAGTATTTTGAGTTTTTTTTCAAGATCGTAGCTTCTTGCTATTCTTTAAAAGGGCGGTTTTTGGGGTTTTTTTTTTTTTGTCCGATCAAAAACGAAAATTTCCCTGTGATCTATTTTTTATATGAAACCCGTTATGAAAAAAAGAGAGAGATCGTTCATAAATAACGGGATGCAATTGGGGGACCCTCCCCTTATGCATAATTTTTTTTTTTTTTTTTTTTTTTTTTTTTTTTTTTTTACATGGCTGGGGTTTTTGTTCTTTGCTGAAGCCCCAACCCGGGAGAAACAACCTCTTGTTCAAATTTTCTAGGGGAAATGGAATATACATATAAATTTTTTTTTCTTTTCTATTTTTTTTCACCATATCACTTGAAATATTCGGGACTTTGGGTTTTTTCTTTTTTTTGGGGGGGTTGGTGGAAAAGGGGGAAAGGGGGGCGGTCAAAAATTTAAAAAAAAGTCACTTTTAAGTAAGACAACCCAAAAATTTTTCTGAAAAAAACACCCAAAAACCACAAAAAAGGATTTTTTAATATTTTTTTATCACATTTTTATTTTAAAGAAAAACAAAAATTTTCTTGCAAAAAACATAAAAATTAAAAAAAAGATCATAATTTAAACCTTTAAAAAAAATTTCCCCCCCTAGGAAATGAGTGCTTTTTCCTTTAAACCGAATTTCTTTTTAACAAAAGGATTAAAAAAATTAAGTTGAAAAAAATTTTAACTTAAAGGAAAAAAAAAGAAAAAAATTAACTTGGGGTTTAAAAAAAAAAAAATTTTAATGTATAAAAACTGCGGTCTCAAAAAAAAAAACAAAAGGAAAAAACGAATTCCCTTGAGGTTAAAAAAAAAAAAATACTTCGGGTTTTAAAAAAATATAATAATAAAAAATAATAATAACTGGAGGTCTAAAATAACAATAATAACTGGGGCCCTTAAAAAAAATTTAAAAGTAATGGTTGAAAAGAAAAAAAAAAAAAAAAAAAGATGAAGAAAAAGGGTTTTAGAATGTTTTTTTTTTTCTGTCAAATTTAAAAATACACATATACAAAAACACATTACATACATTACATATACACATATTCCCTTTGCATTTCTTCCTTGCACTCAGGGTGTTTTTAATCTTTTTGGATTAATCTAGAAAAAATTTTTGGAAATTAAAAATTTAAATATAAAAGTTTAAAATTTATTTTTACTAATGAAATTTTAACTTTCCCTAGGGGAAGAGGGAGAGAGGGAGGGGGAAAGGGAGGAAAGAGAGGAAGGGAAAGAGAAAGAGAGATAAAAAAAAAGTGAAGAGAGAGAGGGGGAGAGATAGAGAAAGAGAGAGAGAGAGAAAAGAAAGAGAAATAAAGAAAGAGAAAGAAAGAAAATAAAGAGAAAAGAGGGAAGGGGGGGGGAGATATAGATTGAAAATAAAAAAGAAAAAAATTTATTCAATGATTTTAAATTTTTTTAAAAAGATCTAAATTTTCAAGGATCTGATTATTAAATTTAAAAAAATTTATATTTGTTTTGGGCCCTTTTAAAATATATATATTTTAATATTATATAATATATATATATATATAATATATTATATATATTTATATATATATATTATATATTGTTTTGGGGACGATTCTTTTTGCTGAACGGATTTCCCGGGTTGGTTTTAAGGAAATTCTGACGGATCTAACATTTTTCCCTCATTAAATAAATCGGAACATCAATTATTGGTAAAAACCCCTTTTTTGGGGGAGAACCAAAACCGGGCTCGCCCTTTGACAAAATCATAACTCTTCTGTGCGATCTTCTTTGCTGGTTTAAAAAAATGCATATTAGGGGGATGAAAACTTTTTTTTTTTTTGAATATGTAAATTTTTATATTTTAAATATTATATAATTATATATTTCTAAAATAAAAATTTTTTTAAAAATTTTTAATATTTTTATAACACTTTTATATGTAAAACATACATTGTAAAATATTCTATATGTATGTTTTTATTTCTGTTTAAATAGTTATGCATATATATGTTTATAAAAAAAGAGATGTTATATTACAACATACCCCCCAAATATCTACTGAAAGAAATATAGAAATTTTGTTTTGTGTTATATGATATATCCAATAAAATTTGGAATATGGATGAAAAATATATTTAAATATATATATATATATATTTATTATATTTTTAATATATATATAAAATTTATATATATATATATGGGAGAGAGAGAGACTTTTTGTAAAAAAATTTGTACATATAGATGTACATTCGAAAATTGGTTTGTAAACACAGCCCTGGGTATATATTTTAAATTTTTAAATATGTAGGGTATTGTGTTTTTTTGTGTACTTTTTATATGTTACCTGTAAAAATATTTTGGTAGACTTAAAATATATATATTTTATATTTATATAATATTTTATATATATAAAAATATATATATATTTTGTATATTTATTGTATGTAAAATATAAAATTATAATATTTTTTATATGTAATTTTTAATTTCAAAAAATATCATTTGTAAAGCTGTGATGGGTAAAAGATTACTCTAATTCTCCCATAGAGAAAAAAAAGGTTTGGGTTGTCAAACACAGCAGCTGATACGTAACAAAATTTTATAATTCAAAAAACCCAGTATATGGGCCATTTATTAAAATAAACCCCATATATGACGCATATGAATTTGTGACAAAAAAATGCCTCTGGAAATAAGTAAATTTTAGCCCTAATCCAGTATATAGACATGATAAAATTATATGTGAAAAGAAATGACTCCGGAAAAAAGGGATCAAGATTAGCACGGGATATAAAAGCCCGGGTGCAGATAATTGGGGGTTTGGGGTGTGGGCTGGGTTTTCGGTAGACCAAGTGTTTCCTTGCGGGTCTTTGCTACTGTTTTTTTATCTCGGGCGGGCAGGCTAGGGGGGCGAGCCCCTTCTTACGGAAAATGGTATGGCGGGATAAAATTGTCGTTGGGTCGCTTTTTTCCTTTTTCTGGCTTTTGGATCGTCGCCCTTCGATCGTTTTGGGGGGTGTTTTTTCCTAGGTGCAAAAATGACCAGATTCTCCAAAAATAAAAGTCGGGGGTTACTGCCGGGGCCGGGTTTTTGTCCCCCCTTTGGGGGGATTACAAAACCCGGGGAAATTTTTAAAAAGGGCCCCACATTTTTGGGGTATTATAATTTTGATCATTTTTTCCCTTCGTCAACTTTTAATTTAAAAATACTTTCTTTTTGCCCGGTTAAACCTAAATTAAATACTATCATTAAGCATAAAACATGTGTATTATTTCAAAATACTATACAGTTACATTTTTTATTTTATTTTTATGTATATATTTTAATATTATTTATATAAAAAATATATAATATATATATAATATATTTAATAACTTTATTTTTTTAAACATAAATGGTATGTTTCCCATTATATATTATATTATAATTAAATATCTATTATATTATATATTTTATATATATAAAATTTAAAAAAACAATTTTAAATTTTTCAAAAACTTTAAAGGGTTATTTTTTTCCCCAATATATATATATTTTATATATCTATTAATAATATATATATATATAAAATATTTCTAATTTTATATATATCCCTATATATAAAAATGTAATATAAAAATAAAATTTAATATATAAAATTTTTAATATTTTATTATATATATATATAATTTTAAATTTTATCAAATTATTGTTGTTAATATAAATGTGGGTGTGTGTGTGTGTGTGTTGCGTATTTGAAAAAATATGTATCCTATTCATACATATGTAAAACTATTTATGTGGTATAGTTTAAATTATTTTTTTTCATTATTTTTACAAGTATCATACACACACAAAAAACACCCCCCACACACACAAAAACCCCACACACCACGCCCCTTATTTATATATATAATAAAATATATATATATCTATATATAAACACAAATATATATATAAAATATATATATTTTTATAATACATTATTATTTAATATAAAAAAAATATAATTTTATATAATATATTATTTTATATATATAATAAAATCGGTACCCTATTCAAATATCATTTTATAAAAGGCATTTTATATAATATTATTTATATATAATATTTTATAAAAAAAAACAATATATATATATTATTAATATTTTAAAATGAAAATTAAAATAAATTGTGTGTGTGTTTGTGTGTGGTTGTAAAAAAGATGGGGTTATTTCTTTTTTGGGTTACGGTTTGGGGATAATTCTTTTTTGGGTTTCCCTTGGACCACGTGGCTTTTTTTCCCACGGGGAATCCAAATAAAAACCCCCCCCGCTCAGCGAGGGCAGGTCCATTTTTATCTGCCCTCTTTTTGACCCGAGGTTCGTAACCACGCCCACGCCCCGGGGGAAAAACTCCCCCCTCTTTTCCGGGCGGCTGACCGTGCCCTCCGCGCGGCGCGTTTCCCCCCTTTTAGACAAGTCTTAGCGCCCGTCGTAGCGCAGGGGGGTGTTTGCGCCCTTTCCCGGGCTCCAGATGAATGAAAACCCTTTCCCGAAGAAAACCCCCTCTCCCGCTTCAAGACAGGCAAATAAAAAAAAAATTTAAGTACACTTTTGGGGAAACCCTTTTTTCTTATTTCTTTTCCCTTTTTTTTTCCCATACATGTTTTTTAACCTTTTTTTTTTGGGGGGTTGGTTAAAAGGGCAAATACAGCAAATGGCACGTTCTCCCACTATTCTTCCACCCAACCCAAATTTCCGTGCGTCGAGTATTTTATCAAAAAACGGGAAATATCGTTCGTTGTTAAAAAAATTTAAATTTTTTTCTTTTCTTTTTAAAAATTTAAATATTGTTTCATTGCAACAAATTTTAAACGCTTTTCGTTTTTTACCCTTTACACGAATCCCTTTCTTTTTTAATTTTTTTTCCCAAACCCCCCCCCGGACCCCCAAACCCTGACCGTCCCTTTTTCTTTCTCTTGCGGTCATTTTGGGTTAAAAAAAGGTTATTCCCGTCTTGCCTGACCCCCACTTTCTTTTTTCCCGTGGGTGCGGCGTGGGTGGGTCAGGGCTTACCTTTTTGGGGTTTTCCCCTGAAATTTGGGGGAGTAACCATTCATTGTTACTTGCTTTTTGGTGCACTTTCTTTTGGGCGCTAGGCGAAGGAAACGACATTGTTTTAAATTTGAATATCGTGGGTTTTCTTCCCCCAAATCATAGTGCCAGAATTGCCCATATTGCCCCGGGGTTTCGTAAAGGGCCAAATAAATCTGGCTCCGCCCCGGTCGAGAGTTATTCGTTCGTTTCGGCTCCCTTTGAGTCGGGGGGCCCCGGGGGTTACCCCTTTAAATTTAAATTTTAGGACTTGGGTTTTAAACTAGAATCATTATTCGCTTATTAATCACCCCTTTTTCCCCTCTTTAAGGGCCCCTTGCATGTTTTGGGGAAACCCCCCGCGTTTTTGGTTCGTGAAAAATTTTTATTCCTTTTGGGAATTTTTCGAGCGCCCAAACCAGATACGCAGAAGAAGCAGGAAAATTTAAAATTTTCCCCGGCTCGAGTTTCCTCCATTTATATACGGCAGTTGGGTTTTGGATCCCCCCCCTTTTGAGTTTTTAAAGAGGTCCCGGGATGCAATGCTAACATTACCTTGGCAGTTCAGATTTTCTGCCCCGAGAAGATTTGTTGCTAAAAGTTTTCGAAATTGTTTCATGTCCAAATTTATTCATGCGTAATTTTGTCCCAATCTTACATGTTTTAATTCAAAGTGGTAGTTGAAATAAAACTTAAAAAAGCTGCATTTTCTAATGACTTCGTTTTGTTTTTTAGTGAAAGTTAATATTCGTGTTTTTGATTTATTTTCTGTGTGAGGTACGCTGGGTTCCCCCCTCAAATTTTAAAGCTAGCTGTCACTCCCACACGCAGGTCAAAAAAACTGACCCTTTTCCCTTAAAAATTGGGTGGTTGCTGTCTTAGTGCCGGCGTAAAAATTTATGATGTTTCTTTAGCCCCCCATTTTTTTTCCCGTCGTACAAATGGGGTTTGTATTTAATGTCAATTACATCTATTTCCTTTTCGTGCGACTATGGTTTTAAATTTGATCTTCCCCGGGTCGCCGATGTCGTTTTCCCTTTTCTATTTTCATATCTATCAAGACCCTTGGGGGATTAAGTTAGGTCTTCGCGGACCACTACTGACGTCTCCCTTTCTTTTTTTTCCCTTTTTTTGTGAAAGTAAAAAAACAAAATAAAAAAAAGCGAAAAATTTTTAAAAAACCCAAAATTAAAACCGCAAATTTTATTTTAAAAAACCCGGGTATGGGAAATTTCCCCCCTTCTCTTCTCTGTTGCCTTTTTTTTTTCTCTTGCTCTGGCCCTTTAAATTGGGATGATCTTTGGGTCCCCCACTATAATTGCAGTCGGGCCGCGCGGCCGAAGGGAACCTTCGCAATTCCCTTTCCCCTTTGGAAAGCCGTGGGAAAGGGCGTCATCGAAGATCGCTATAAAGGGCCCCCGGGCCGAGATTTTCGTCAGAAAAGGTGTTAAACCTTTTCCCGGGGTTTTAAAGGGCGGGCCGTCCCCCGCCAACCCCCCCGTAGATCCCGGGGAAAAAAGCACCTTTGCCGCAGGTACCATTTTCCCCCCAAAAACTGTGCCTTTTCGGGCGCCCCGCAGATCCTCAAACCCCGGAGCTCGTAGCGCAGATATAACCCCCGAGATGCCGCCCCGCCCCCCGCCCGTAATCCCCGGGGAAGTTACGAGGAAAGTGTGAAAGAGGACGCCGCCAGGTTTTTCCTGGGCCCCGGACTACGAGGAGGTCCGACGATTCCGAAATCAAGGAGGGCCTGTGCCCAGACTTTCGAGGACGTGTGAAAAAAGAGAACGGCCCGATTCCCCCCAAGGCCGGGGAGAGGACCCACAGGGACGGCCCCCGAAGATGCACCAGGACGAGGCAAAAGAACCAGAAAGACCACCAAATTGGTCCCCTTGAAGGGGCCTCGAGGGCGGGCGCGAGTTTTTTGGGGCCGAGCAAAAATAAGATGTGGTAATTCATTTTTGTTTACTGGATTTTGGGTAATTCTATTTGGTTGCCTGTGGACCACGTTTTTCTTTTTTCCCCCGTGGGTCCAAATAAAAACCACCCGCTCACGAGGGGGGGGTCACATTTTATATCTGCCCCCGTTTGCCGGGGGTTCGTGCTAAACCCAACCCGCGCGCTAAGGGCACTCCGCCCATCTCTCCGGGGACTGACCGTAAACCCCCGCGCGGCCCATTTGGGGGGTATAACCAAAAATGTCGTTTCTTATACTGGTTTTTTCGCCCAAATCTCAAAAATAAAGGGCAAGCCTTTAAAAAGTATAACTACCCTCTGTTCACCATTGTAATAGGCTGCAGCCTTTTTCAATGGGTGTGGGGTGTTTGTGTGTGTTTTGGGGGGTGGTGTGTGTGTTGGTGTGGGGTTCACCCTATGTGGATATCTTTTATCAATTAAAAAGTATATATATATTTTCATATTTATTTAAAAATTATATATATATTATTTTAAAATTTTATGTTTAAAATAATATACATTTTTATATTTTATTTTATATATTATATTATATATATAAATATAATATATATTTTATATAAAATATATTATATATATATTAAAATATTTTGTGTGTGTGTGTGGGTTTGTGTTTTTGTGGTGTGGTTTTGTTCAAAATAAAGTTTATATCTATTTATCAAAAAATTATATTTTATATTACTTTATAATTTTAAAACATCATTTATATTTTTATACGACTTTATATATTTTTTTCCCCATTTATACAAAATACATTTATTTTCTAACATTTTTATTTTCTCATTTATATATATATTAAATATATATATATATATATATAATAATTTTATATATATAAAATATATAAATACTTACATATATATAATATTATATATATTATATATTAATATATATATATAATGTTATAATATTAAAATTTTTCATAAATATATATATATTATTAGAGTTTATAATATATATTATATATATATATATTATATATATATTTGTGTGTGTGTGTGTGTGTGTGTGGGGTGTGTGTGTTTTTTATATATTTTTATATATATTTTTACCCAATAATTGACATATTTCATTTTTATGTAAAAGGTGGGAAAATTATTTTAAAGAAATTTAAATGTTGGGAATTTTAGTATTATTACTCATATTACAAAATATGTCTAACTTTTTCTATATTTTAAAAAAAAAAAACCCCTTCATATTTTTAAATTTTCATGTGAAAAAAAATGTATTGATTATTTATTTATCTATGTACATAGATATAAAATATAAAATTGCTACCCAGTGGGTTTTTTGGGCTCTTGGGGAAAATTGTGTTTAAAATGAAAAGGTTTTACCTGGGGGATGTGGGTTTAAAATGAAAAGGGTGACCTTGGGGACACATGTGCAACTGGCTGCGAGCGGGGGAGCGCAGGGAAAAACCAAAAGAGACGCAGTTGGTTTCTGCTCCGTGAAAACCTCAAGTGTGCCCCTTTGACCTGATAAACTTTGTGTTTTCCCCTGTTTGAGGGTCTGCAGTGTGACTCTGGTTTTCCCCGGGATTGGGGCCTATGAAAAGTGTAAAAGGGAAAAAACCCTTTTGTAAATAAAGGAAATCTGGCATTTTGTGGGTTTTTTTTGTGCCCAGCCTCGCCACATTGGAGTTTCCCCTCGTGGGGTTCTGGACGCTGTGGTGCTCGGGGCCTCTTGGGGCGGTTTAGTTTTTTAAGACCCTGTGAAATTTTCACGCCGTCTGCCCCCAGCCCCGCCCTTTTGTTTTTGGGGGAGAGAGCAGGCGGCCGGGATAACAATATATAATTTTAAAAAATTTTATTATCCCTATATAATAAATATAAAAAATTGTATAAGATTTTATTATATAATATATATATATATAATATATAAAATTTATATATATTATATATAAAATAAAATATATATTATATATATAAAGTAGTGTATTATAAAACATACAATTTGTAAAAATCTTTTAATTTCATATTGAAAAAATGTAAAAATATCATATGTATGTATATATATAAAATTTTTATATATATATTAAAGAAATTTTATTAAGGGTATATATAATATTTCTATAATATTTTTTTTATATATATATTTTAATATATATTTTATTTATTATTGGGAATTTAAATTTTCTATACATATACATATAATATATAAATAATTATATATATATATATATATATATAATTATAATTTTATATATATATTTTATATAAAATATATTTATCAATATTTGTATTTGAAAATAATGATATATTTAAATTGATCTATTATTCATATATTGTAAAATTTTTTTATTTTATATATTATATATTTTAAAATATATATCTGTGTATTTTTATTTTTTTAATTAAAATTTTATATTAAAATTCTATAATATATATATTATAAAATATATATATAATTATATATTTTTATTAAAATGTTTATAGATATGTATGTGTTTAAGATTTAAATTTTTTTAGGAAAGATTTATTTTGGTTTTTTTTTCCTTTTAGGTTTATGATAGTTTTGTCGGTGATGGGATACTTTTTGGGTCCTTACCCGGGAAAGGAAAAAGGCGGGGGAGGAGTCAGCATCAAAAAAGTCTCAGCGAAGATGTCATTTAAAATTTCAAACCTTGAAAAAAGAGGGAACCCAGATGGGTTTAAGGGGGAAATGATGTGGGGTTTAATGTGAATATAAGCCTGAATGTCATTTCTATTATATCTTTTATGATCTAAAACATGAATTCATTCAAAAGACTTTGAATAAATTTGGGTTTACATTGTAATTACATGGGCAAAATTTTCCCTTTAGGGCTAAGGACTGTGGGAAAACGTATTCCCTCAGATTTGGGTTTTAAGTGATGTATGAAAAAAGACAGAAGGGGGATGCACAACTAAAAGTGGAATCCCAAAAAAATGTTTTGCATTGAGGTGTGTGGAAAAGGAAATTTTCACAAAGGTCACATCACATTTTACATGAATTTCCCCCCAGAGGAGAAGCCATATTAAATTAAATTTCAACATTTCCTTCCACGAAAAAAAATTTGGGGACCATATGAAAATACTGCAAGTAAGAAGCCATACGCTGTGAGATTTGCAATAAGCCCCCTTTTGGAAAAAGTCCCTCTTGTAAAGCACACTAGATTTCATACAAAGGAGAAGCCCCTTTTAACTGCAAGATTTGCAACGTGGCCCTTTCAAGAAAAAATAAACTGGTTGGGCCATAGAACCCACAAAAAGGGAAAACCATACAGCTGGGGAGATTTGCCAAAAAGGCCTTTTTTTTAAAGGGTTTAAACCCAATTTCGTTCATTTTAAAAACACACCAAGGAGAAGCCATACGTTTGTGAAATTTGGTTTAAAAAGGGGTTCACAGAAAAAATTTTGTCTAGCAAAGGGTGTGAGATTTCATACAAAGGGGAAGCCAACCCCTTGGATTTGTAAAAAATTTTCGTTTAAACTAAACAGTGAGTCATAGAATGCATACTAGGGGAACCGGACAGCTGTGAGGTCTTAACAAAGGGTTTTTTTAAAAGAGAAAACGTTTGGGAAGTCAATGAAGTACTACAAAAGAGAACCCACCCCTGGGGAGATTTGCAAAAAATCCTTCCCCACATAAAAATTTTAGAGATCCCTATGAAATACATAAAAAGAGAAACCCTAACTGTGAATTTGCAATAAGGCCCTTTTATACAAAAATCCCTGTAGTAAAGGGATATGGGGGCACATACAAAAAAAAGCCCTCGTTTTTCCCAGATTTGGAAAAAGGCCTTTTTCATAAAAATGCTCCAATGAAATACTAAAAAGGATGATTTATAGTGCTGGAGATTTGGGAAATTTTTTTTCATGGAAACAGATTATGGCGAATCAAAATGAAGTACATAGAGTACTTTTTTTTTTAATTAAAAGGTGTACCCTTCCCCTTGATATTTATAGGGAAAAAAATTTTTTTAAATTTTGCAGGATCTCTTTATATATTTTTATATATATTATATTAAAAAAATATATAATATATTATTAAAATAATATATATTATAAAAGGGTATATACATAGGTTTACCCTTAAAGTTTTTTTTTAAAAAAACTACACATTAAAGGGTAATACCTAGTTAAAATCCCATTTATAATTATTAAAATAAAATATATTATTATATTTTTATATATATATATATATTTTATAAAATATATAGTAGATGATAGATGATAGATTAATAGATAGTATAAGATATAGATATATACATAGGGATTTTCCCTTAATTTGTAGTTCTTTTACCTAAAATTTTTGCATTTTGGACTGGTATATGTCCCACAAATTTTTTTTTTGGGCAAACTCGTGGGGCACGGGTCCCGGGGATTCAACAACTCCTGGTCATTTGCTTTTAAGGAAACCTTTCTCCTCTGCCCCCTTAAAAATTGGGGAATGGAAGTTGGGTTGGGCCCTTTTAAAAGAATTTTTTTGCTTTGAACAGATTTTTTTTAATAGAAGAGGATACAAAATGTTGTGAATTTTGCAGGGCTTTTTTTTTTTTAATGTTAAAATTTTTTACAACCCTTTTTTCTATCTTGATAAATTATTTTTTGTGTTTTTATCTTTAATTCATTAGTCTTTTTCTTTTTGCTATCTATATTTCGATAAAGTCCTCATCAATATATTATATATAATAAAATATTATATAATATTAATATAGTATTATATATATTATATATATATATTTTACATATAAATAATTTTATTATAATAGGTATAATATAATATTATATTTAAAATATATTATATTATATAATATATATTATAAAAATTTGTAAGGGGTTGGGAAATTCCTTTGGGAAGCGAGCATTTACGTGCAACATTTACGGGGCGCAGCTGCAATGCTCTTACATTGGGGAAAAAAATTTTTGGGAAACTTTTTATTGTAGAGACCATGGGTGTTTCATAAAAGAACGGGAAAAACCACTAGGGAAAACCCTGAATTTTCCCCCGTGCCCTAACATTGTCAAATTTTAAACCCTTTGCTTGTCTAGACATGATTTTTAAAATAATAGATTCCCATCCTTTGCTTTTGCCTCTCCCCTTTAAAAAGTTTGTGGTATGGAAGGGGGCGACCGAAGCTTAAAGGGAAAATTTTTAAACCCCCACTAACTCGTATTGCTTTCCCCTTTCCCAACTACAATAATTGACCCTGTCCCGAAAAAATCCCTAAAATTTTTTCTTAAAACCCCAAAGTTCCAAAAATATTACCAAATGTAAAACAGAATGCAAATGACAGGTGCGTTCGCGTCATTTTCTTATATTTTTTGGGGAAAATTTATATTTAAATTAAATTTATCTCACAGTAAAGTTTATTATTCAATTTTAAAATTATTTTATTTTTTCCCAGACCTACTTTGTGATATGTCGGGGTTGTATTGCAGCTAATCATTGATAATGGGTGACCAAATTTTCAAACCCCAAACGTCTTACAATAAAGGCTGTTCCCGATTAGCCTGGGGTTTAAACTGTTCCAAAATATTCTATACTTAATCTTCTATCTTCTTTTATTAAAATATATTATTTTAATATTATAATATATAAAAATATAATATATATATTATATGTGTGTGTGTGTTTTTTGTGTGGGGTGTGTTGTTGTGTGCAAAGTGTATAAAAGTGTATTTGGGGTAATTTTTGGGGAATGTCTGTTTAAAGGGGGTAACACTCTTCAAAATTTTTAAAACCTAACCCGGAAAAAAAAATTCTTTTTTACACTTTTACTTTCCCTTTCTATATGTTTTCTGATTTATATAAACATATGTTTATGTATGTATGTATATATTATAAAAATTTTAAAATATTTTATACATTTATTACATTTAAAAATACACATACATGCACACACTCCCCCCACATATAGATGGTTTTATATATATATATTATATGTTTATATTATATAAAATTTTTATATATATAAATATATTAAATATATATTTATATAAGGGGGGAAAAAAAGGAGGAAAGAAGGAAAAGGGAAAAAAATTGACAAGGGTTTTTGTAATTGTGAATGAGGCGTGAATGTTTTAAATTTGGGCAAACCACCCAATTAGAAAAAGAAACATGGAAAGTTTGTGAGTGGGTGAATGTTTTTTTTATATTAGTTATTTAAAATTTTTTTTAAAAGTAAACAGTGGTGAGGGCACCCCTAAAGAAAAAACAGGAAAAGGAAACCCCGTGAAAGACTGTGCCGTAAAAAATGTCCTTTTTCCGAGGGAAAAAACCTAATTTAATGGGAGGTGGTAACCCAAAAGAACCGGGGGCACGCCGTCTTACGAGGGAAGACAAAGGAAAAAAGGCTTGCTTCTGACGGGCCCAAAAAAGAGGACTATGAGCCCGCCCCCGTGCTTGACTGAAAAAAGAAATATTGGGGGAAAAACCCTTCGCCCACAAAACCCCCGAGAGGGCCCGGGGGGTGTGGAAAAGGGAGCAAACACACGTAGGGGGGTGGGTACTACAAAGTTTTCGAACCACCAGGGGGTTTGACGACGTTCACCTCGTCCCTTTCCTTTCCCCGAACGGGAAAAAAAAAAGAACGCCGGACGAACAAACGAACGCGAACTTGTGCCGAAAGGCAGCTTTGCGTGTGGGTCGCCGGACGTAATAGTAAATGGTTTTTTTTTTGTGTTCACTTGGGTCGTTACAATGTGTGTTTTGGGGTTTTACTGCCCCGTCAGTAGTGTGTGTTTTTGTTTTACTGCCTCGTGAAGTAGTGTGTGTTTTTGTGTTCACTGCCCCCCGTGACGATTTGTGTTTTTTTGTTCCTGCCTGTGCAGTAGGTGGTTTTTGTGTTAAAATGCCTCGTGCAGTAGTGGGGGTGTTTTTGTGTTTCCCGCCTCGGGGACAGTTAAATTGTGTTTTTTGTTTCCTGCCTCGTGACAGTAGTGTGTTTTTTTTGTGTTCCTGCCTCGTCAAATAAATGTTGGTTTTTTTTTGTTCACTGCCTTTGTGACATAAGGGGTTTTTTTTGTGTTCACTGCCCGTGAATTTTGGGTCCGCATCCGTGCGTTTGGGGGTTTTAATTCAAACAAAAAAAACCCTAAATTCGTTTCCTGAACCCCCCTTTTAAAAATCAGCCGGGGAAAAGAAACAAAAAAATCACGATTAACGTTCATATAATCTTTGGGAAAAACAGTAAAATAATGAATAAAAATTTTTCATTGAACTTATCCCCCCCCCCATAAATATATTATATATATATATAAATTTTAATATTTTTTTGGGGGGGATAATTTTATATGAAAATTATTTTCTTTATTTTTATTTTTTTCCAGTTTTATATAAACTTAACGTGATCTTTTGTTTCTTTTGGCTGATTTTAAGAGGTTCAGGAAACGAATTTACTTTTTATATTATTCGAATTACACCCACGCACGGATGGGGGGCCCAAAAAAATTTCCGGGCAGTGAACACAAAAAACACAACTGCAAGATGAACACAAAAAACACACTACTGCACGAGGCAGTGAACCCCCCCCCAAAAAAAAAAACAACTGTCACGGGGCAGGAAACAAAAAACCACTACTGCACGAGGCATGAAAAACACAAAAAACCACTACTGCACGAGGCAGTAACAAAAAAACACACACAAATGTCACGAGGGGACCAAAAAACACACTCGCACGGGGAGTGAACAAAAAAACACACATACTGTCACGGGGGCAGTAAAACACAAAAACAACATACTGCCGGGGCGTGAACACAAAACACCCCCTTGCCCGAGGCATGAACACAAAAACACACATACTTTTACGTCCGGCGATCACACGAAAAGCTGCCTTTTCGGCACATAGTTCGCGTTGTGTTCGTGGGCGTTTTTTTTTCTTTCGTGTCGAGAGGAAGAGAGATTTTTGACCGTCGACCCCCCTGGTGGCTTCGAAAACTTTGTAGTACCCCCCGCCTACGTGTGTTTTGCTCCCGTCCACACCCCCCGGGCCTCTCGAGGGTTTGTGGGCAAGGGTTTTTAGCCAATATTTCTATTTTCAGTAAAGCAAGGGCAGGCTCATAGTCCTCTCTTTTTGGCGTCAATAGCAAGCCTTTTTTCCTTGTCTTGCCCTCGTAAGACGGCGTGCCCGCGTTCTCTGGGTTACCACCCTCCCACTTTTGTTTTTTCCCTCGGAAAAGGACTTTATTACGGCACAGTTTTTCACGGGGTTTTCCTTTCATGTTATTCTTTTACGGGTGTCCTCACACTGTTTACATTTACAAAATGTATAACAATATAAAATAAAACTTCATCCACTCACACACATCCATGCTCGTTTCAGTATTGGGTGTTTGCCCAATTAACATTCACGCCTATTCAAAATTTACGAAACTTGTCAATTTTTTCCCCTTTTCCTTTTTTCCTTTCCTTATTTTCCCCCCTTATAAAATATATATTAATATATTTTATATAATATATATAAAATATATATATAAAATATATATATACTATTATTGTGTGAGTGTGGCATGTATGTGTATATTAAATGATATAAGTATAAAATATTTAAAATTTTTAATATAACTACATACAAAAACCATTGTATTTATAAATCAGAGACTTTAAGAAATGCAGTGAAGGTCAAAGAAATTTTTTCCTTTTTTGGATATAAAAGTGAAGATTTTTACCCCTTAACAGCACATTTTACCAGAAATACACAAATACACATTTATACACATGCACACACACACACACACACCCCACCACACACACACACACACATATATAAAATATATAAAATATATTTTATATATATATATAATATTATAATAATATATATATATAGATAGATAATAGATTAAAAGATATAGATATTATTGAACAGATTAAACCAGGCTAATCGGGAACAGCATCTTATTGTCAGACGTTTCGGGTGTAAAGTTGGTCACCATTATCAATGATTTGCTGCAATATCAACACGACATATCACTATGTAGGTCTAGGGAAAAAATATAAAAATTCTTAATTGAATAATATAACATTACTGTGAGATATAGTTTAAATTTAAAATAACATGTACAAAATATACAGAAAATGACGCGAACGCACCTGTCATTTGTCATTTCCTGTTTACATTTGGTAATATTATGGAACATTGGGATGTATAGAAAATGTAGGGTGTTTCAGACAGGGTCAATATTGTAGTTAGGAGGGAGCAATACGATTTTAGTGGAGGTTAAATTTTCATTAAGCTTCGGTCGTCCTTCCATACCACAAACTTTTTAATAGGGGAGAGGTCAAAAGCAAAGGATGGAATCTATTATTTTAAAATCATGTCTAGCAAGCTATGGTTTTTGTTGCAATGTTACGCACTGGGAATTAGGGTTTCCTAGGGTTTTCCCTTCTGTATGAAACCCCCTTTTGTCTGAAAAAATAAAAAGTTTCCCCAGAAGTCTTTCCAATGTAAGACCCTTTGCAGCTGCGCACGAAAATGTGCACGTAAATGCCCCGTTTCCCCGAGGAAGTTCAATCCTTACGAATATATAATATATATTATATATATTAATATATAAATATAATTTTAAATTAAATATTATATTATAATTTTATATTATATATATATATAATATATATAATTTATATATAATATATATATAATATATAATATATAATTATATTGATGGGGACTATCTGAAATATAGATAGAAAAAAAGAAAATAGACTAATGAATAAAGAAAAAACAAAAATAACTATCAAGATAGAAAAAATGGTTGTATAAAATTTAACTTTAAAAAAAAAAAGCATGCAAAAATAACAACTTTTTTGTATCCTCTTCTTTTAAAACAAAATCATTTCAAAGCAAAAAAATTTTTTTTAAAAGGGCCCAAAATTTCCATTCCCCATATTAAGTGGCAGAGGAGCGTTTCCTTAAATGCTATACCAGGATATGTGACTGCCCGATCGTGCACAGTTTTCCCCAAAAAATATTCTTGGGCCCCATATACCATCATAATGAAAAATTTTAGGTTTAAAAAACTAAAATTTAAGGGAAATACCTAGTAAATTTTATATCAAATTTATCTATATTTATACTATCTCAATATATATATAATATATATTATTATATATATATACATATATATATATAATATTTTAATAAATAGTATATACTAGGTATTACCCCTTTAATGGTAGTTTTTTTAAAAAAAAACTTTAGGTAAACCTATGTATATATCTATTTTTTAATATTATATATATAATAATATAAATATATATTAAAATATATATATATATATATATAAAAGATCCTGCAAAATTTAGAAAATTTTTTTCCTTAAAAAAGGGGAAGGGGCCCCTTTTTAATTAAAAAAAATTTTTTACTTCATGTACTTCATCTGATTCCAAAATTTTTTTTTCCATGAAAAAAAATTTCCAAATTCCGCACTATGACCCCTCCTTTTTAGTACTTCATATGGACATTTTTTATGAGAAGGCCTTTTCCCAAAATCTCAAAAACGATGGCTTTTTTTGTATGTGCTTATATCCCTTTACTACTGATTTTAAAAAGGGGCCTTATTGCAAATTCAAGGTAGGGTTTTCTTTTCTATGTATTTCATATGGATCTTAGATATTTTTATGTGAAAGGACTTTTTGAAAATCTCACAGGGGTAGGTTCTCTTTTGTAGTATTCTTTGCTTCCCAAACGATTTCTCTGTGAAAAACCCTTTGTTAAGACCTCACAGCTGTACGGTTCTCCTATGTATGCATTCTCATATGACTCACTAGATTAGCTCTAAGCGAAAAGTTTTTTTCAAATCTACATTGTATGGCTTCCCCTTTGTATGTATCTCACATGCCTTGCTAGACTAGATTTTTCTGTGAAGTCCTTCTTACAAATTTCACAAAATGTATGGCTTCTCCTTGGTGTGTACTCTAATGCACGTATTGGTGACCTCTTTCAGAAAAGGCCTTTTTGCAAATCTGCAGCTGTATGGCTTTTCCTTTGTTGTGTTCTCATGGTCTCACCAGATTATTTTTCTTGAATATGCACTGTTGCAAATCTTGCAGTTATAAGGCTTCTCCTTTGTATGTACTCTAGTGTGCTTTACAAGATGATTCTCTCAGAAAAGGCTTTATTGCAAATCTCACAGCTGTATGGCTTCTTACTTGCAGTATTCTCATATGTTCACCAAATTTTTTTCGTGAGAAGGTATTTTTGCAAATTTCAAGTTATATGGCTTCTCCTCTGTGTGGACTCTCAGTGAATGCTGATGTGACTCTTTTGTGACAAATTTCCTTTTCCCCACACCTCACATGCAAAACATTTCCTTTGGATTCCACTTTTAGTTGTGCATCCTCCTTCTGTCTTTCTTCATACATCACTTGAACCCATCTGATGAATACGTCTTTCCCCCAGTCCTTAGCCCTAAATGACACTTTTTGACATGTCATTACAATTGTGAACCAAGTTACTCGAGTCTTTTGCATGTAACTCATGTTTTAGATCATGAAGATCATAATAGAAATGACATTCATGCCTTATATTCACATTACACACATCATTTTTCCCTTCACCCCATCTAGTGGTTCCTCTTTTATTTCAAGGGATGTATCTTCAATGACATCTTCGCTGAGATCTTCTTTGATGCTGACTCCTGGGCCCCCTATTTCCTTGCCCGTAAGTAGAGCCAAAATCATCCCCTCACCGACGAAACTCATCATCACCCTGAAAGGAAAAAAAACCAAAATAAATCATTCCTAAAAAATTTAAATCTTAAACACATACATATCTATAAATATATAAATATATATATATATTTATATTTATATATAATATTAAAATATATATATAAATATATAAAATAATTTATATTTAAATAATATATATAAATAAATATATATAAGATATATATATATAAAATATATATATATATATACTCTTTTAATAAAATCAATATATAATATACAAATTTATATAATACATACATATGCATATTATACATATTTTTATATATGTAATTAAAGATATTATCACAATGTATGTATATATATACATATACTTTTATATAATATTAATATATATATATATATATATATATATATTATATTTTATATTATATATTATATATATATATAATATAATTATATATATATATATATATATATATATATATATATATTGTTATGCCGGCCCCTGTCTTCTGCCCAAACAAAAGAGGCTAGGAAACGGCGTGTATTAAAGGGGTTTTGAACATAAACGCTCCAAGAGGCCCCGAGCACCACAGCGTCCAGAACCCCAGGGGGGAAACCCCAAAGTGGCGAGGCAGGGCACGAAAAACCCAAAAAATGAAATTTCCTTTATTTACACAAGTTTTTTCCCTGTACCTTTTCATAGGCAAAATCGGGGGAAACCCCGATGCAACTGCACGACCTTTAAAACGGGGAAAACACAAATTTTATCAGGTCAAAGGGGCACACTTGGGTCTTCAAGGAGCAAACCCCAACTGGTCTCTCTTTCTTCTTTCCCCTGCGCTCCTTTTCCCGGCCCTTTTCGCCCCCCCGGGTCATTTTCATGTTTTTTGCGGCCCAGGGTCAATTTTTTTTCATTTTAAAAAAAAAAACCAAAATTTTTTTCCAGGTTTTTTTTTTTTTTTTTAAATGTAAAAACAAAGTTTTTTTCCATCAAAAAAAAAAACCCCCAACTTTGAAAAGCAATTTTTTGGAAAAATTTAAAAAATTCCCCCCCCCCCCCCCTTTATTTTAACATATTTTTTAAAAAATTAAATTTTAAATTAAAAAAAAACAAATTTTTTATTAAATTTTTAATATATTTATATAATTTTTTTTTTTTTAAAAATATTTTTTTAAAAATAAAATTTACTATATTATATATAATATATAATTTTATATATATAAATAAAATATATAAATGATAAAATAATGTAAAAAAAAGTATTAAAATTAATGTTATAAATATATAAATGTTAAAAATATTAAAATATATAACTATAATGATAAATAGATATACAAATTTGAACACACACACACACAACACACACACACAAACCACACACAAAACACAATATATATATATATATATAAAATATATATATATATATATATATATATATATTAATTATATTATAATATAATATATAAAATAATATTATAATATATATATATATTTTAAATATAATATATATAAAAAATATAAAAAAAAAATATATATCAATAATTAATAAAAATATACACATATTGAACACAAACCACCACACACCACACACCAAAACACACACAAACCACACCCATTGTAAAAGGCTGCACCCTTTAGTAAATGCGTGAACAGAGGGTATTATACTTTTTAACGGTTTGACTTTTTATTTTGAGAGTTGGGCAAACAGTATAAGAAACGACATGTTTAGTTATACGGGCAATCGGGCGCGGGGAAAGGTTAGGGTTTCAGCTGCCGGAGAGAGGGCGGAGTGACTTAGCGCGCGGGTTAGCTTAGCACGAAACTCCCGGTCAAACGAGGTCAGATTTTAAAATGTGACCCGCCTCGCTGAGCGGGGGTTCTTATTGGATCCACGTGGAAAACAGCCACTGGTCCACAGCAACGAAATAAAAATTATCCCAACCCCAGTAACAAATGAATTTATCCACATCTTATTTTGCTCGGCCACTATCGCGCTCGCCTCGAGCGCCTTCAAGGGGACCTAACTGGTGGTCGTCTCGTTCTGTGCCTCGTCCTGGTGCATCTTCTGGTGTGCCCCTTTGTCTTCCTCATCTCCTGCCTTGGTGTAAATCTGTCGTTCTCGATTTTCACACGTCTGAAAGTCTCGCACAGGTCTCCTTGACTTCGGAATCGTCGACCTCCTCGTAGCCCTGGCCAGGCCTAAACCCGGGCGTCCTCGTCCACACGTCCTCAACTCATCCGGAACACGGGCGCGGGCAGGGGCGGCATCTCTGGGCTTATATTGCGTACGAGCTTGGAGTTGACGGATCTGCAGGCGTCGCAGGCACAGCATTGGGGCGATGTACCTGCGGCAAAGGTGTGGTCGCTGATCTACGGGGAGTCTGGCAGCAAGCCCGTCTTTAAACTGGGAAGGTTAACACCTTTTCTGAGAAATCTGGGTTTGCGGGCTATAGCGATCTTCGATGACGTCTTCCAGGGCCCTAAGGGACTGGAATGCTGAAGGTTCCCTTCGGTGCCGCTCGGTCCGACTGCAATATATAGTCGGGAGCCAGATCATACACGTAAGGGCCAGAGCAAGAGAAAAAGAAAGGCAACAGAGAAAGAGAAGGTTTAATTACATACCGGTTATTTATGAAATTTGCGGTTTTAATGTTGGTTTTTAAAATATTTTGTCTTTTATTATTTTGTGTTTTACTTTCACAAAGTAAGAGAAAATGAAGGGAGGGGACTTTTCAGTAGTGGTCCGCGAAGACCTAACTTAACTACCCCCCGTCTCTGATAGATAGGGAGAATAGATAAGGGAACGACATCGGCGACCCGCGAAGATTATTTGAACCATAGTCGTCACAGATAGAAATAGATGTAACTTGTCCCTTATACGAACCACTGTACGACAGACAAAAATGCGGGCTAAAGAGAACATCATAAATCTTACGCCGGCACTAAGACAGCAACCAGAATTTAATGAAAAGGGTCAGTGTCTTTGACCTTTGCGTGTGTGAGTGACACTAGCGTTAATGAGAGGGAAGCCGAGTGACCTCACACAGAGAATGAATCACAAACACGAATATTAACGTTCACTATAAAAAAAACGAAGTACATTAGCAATGTAGTATTTAAGATTTTTTTTAAAACTCCCACATGATTCAACATGTAAGATATGAGACAGAATTACGCATGAATAAAGGGTTTGGACATGAAACAATTTCGCAAATATTAGAAGCAAATCTTTGGGGTCAGCAATCTAAAACGCGGGGTTTACATGTTAGGTTGCATGCCAGGACCTCATTAACTCAAAACGGGGGATTATACCAACTGGGATATGACTGAGGCAACTCGAGCCAGGGAAATTAAATATCTGCTATCTTCTGCGTATCGTGATGGGCGCTCGCAAAATTCCCGAAGGAATATAAATTTTCACGAACACACAAACGCTGGGGGGTACCCAAAACAGCAAGCGACTTAAAGAGGGGAGAAGGTGTGATTAATAAGCGAATAATGATTCTAGCTTAAACCTAGTCCTACATTAATAAGGAGAAACCCGCGGTTCCACCGACTCAAAGGGAACGAACGAACGAATAACTCTCAAACGACGGAGCGCAGATATATAGGCTTTTACGAAACCAGGGCAATATGGCAATTCTGTGCATTGATGGGGAAGACCCTACGCATTTTCAAATAATACCAATGTCGTTACCTGCTTCGCCTAGCGCGAATGAAGTGCACCAAAAAGCAATTTAACAATGGATATGGGACTCCCAAATTACAGGAACCAAGTGGAAAGCATGACCTACCACGCCGCCCCGCCCGGGAAAAGAGAAAGGGGAGTCAGGTCAAGACGGGAATACTTTTCTAACCAAGTGACCCCCAAGAGAAAGAAAAGGGAGGGTCAGGTCGGGGGTCGGGGCGAGGGTTAGGACCGAGATAAATGAAAGGGATTCGTGATAGATAAAATCACGAACGCGTTAAATTTCGTTGCAATGAAACAATATTAATTTCTAAAACGAGAGAAATTAATAATTTAACTAACAACGAACGATTTTCCGTTTATTGATACATAACTCGACGCAGGAAATGCGATATGAGGTGGAAGAATAGTGGGAAAACGTGCCATTTGCTGTCATTAGCACCTTTTAACCCAAACAAAAAAACAACGGCTTAACCACAGTATGGGAGAAAAGGAGAAAAGAAATAAGAAAAAGGGTTTGCCCAAACGTGTATTTAACGTTTTTTTTAGCCATTCTTGAAGCGGTCGAGCGGATTTTCTTCGAAGGTTTACATTCATGCTGCGACCCGGAAGGACGCAGCACCACCCTGCCCCCTACGACGACGCTACGACTTGTCTAAAGGGGGTAAACGCCGCCGGAGGTCACGGTCAGCTGCCCGGAAAGGAGGGCGGAGTGACCTTAGCGCGTCGGGCGTGGCACGAACTCTCGGTTAAACGAGGTCAGATTAAATGTGACCTCCGCCCTCGCTGAAGCGGGTGGTTTATTTGGATCCCGGGGGAAAAACAGCCACGTGGTCCAAGGCACCGAAATAGAATTATCACATCCGTACCGAAAAGAATTATTCACATCTTATACACCACAAACACCACACACACACAAACAAATAGATATATTTTAATAGATAATATATATATAATATATTTATAATATATATATATATAATATATAATATATTGATATATATTATGATATAGTTTAAAATAGATATAATATATAAGATATTATATAATATATAAATTATTTTAATATATATTATATAAAATATATAAAAATTATTTTATATATATTAATAATATATATATAATATAAAATATATATATATATAGTGCGTGGTGTGTGTGGTGTGTGTGTGTGGTGTGTATGTGTGTGTATGCATATATATGATAAATAATGAAACAATATTTTTAATCTATACCACATAAATAGTTTTTTAATATGATGAATATTTACAAATTTTACAACAAGCACACACACAACACAAACACACATATATATTATACAAGAAAAATAATATATTTTATAATAATACTATTATAATATAAAAATATTTAATAATTATATATTTTTATATATATTTATATATATATAATATTATATATCAAATATATATTTTAATATATATATATATATAAGAATATTTATTTATTAATATAGTATTAATTATATATATAAAATTTTAATATATACATATTAGATATATATAATATTAATTAAATATATGGAATACCATTTATGTTTATGAAAATAATTTTATATATATATATTATTAAAATATATATATATAATCTTTTATATAAAATATATATATATATACATAAATAAATAAACATGTATCTGTATTAGTTTTTAGAAATAATACACATGTATAGCTTATATGATAGATTCATATTTAGTGAACAGGGAAAAACATGAAAGTATTATATTAGAGTTGACCTGAGAAAATATGATCAAGTATAATACAAAGATGTGCCCTTCTTAACTACCGAGTTGGGTATATCACCAAGGGGTTGGACAAAAAACGCGTCCCAGGCAGTACCCGCGACTTTGACCTTTCGGGAGAATCGGGTCATTTCTGCATCATAGGAAAATCACCCTCAAAGATCGATCGAAGGGCGACGATCCACAGCCAGCCAATCAGGAAATAGCGACCAAGCGACACTTGTATCAGCCATACCTATTTTCCTGAAAGGACGGGTCATCGCCCCCCCTTAGCCTGCCGACCCGAGATAAAAGACAGTAGCAAAGACAGCAAGGAAACACTTGGTCTACCGACCTCGACTGCCCACACCAACCTCCAATTATCTGCACCCACGACTTGTATACCAGTGCTAATCTTGATCCTTATTTCCGGAGTCATTTCTTTCACATATATTATATCATGTCTATATACTGTGATTAGTGCTAATATTGATCTTTATTTCCAGAGGCATTTCTTGTCACATATAATCATAAACGCGTCTATATATGGATTATATATATATATCATGCCTATATACTGTGTTATTTAAGTTATAATATATTGTTATCGTATCAGCTGCTGTGTTTGACACCAACCTTTTATTTCTCTATGTGTAGATATTAGAGTAATCTTATACCCATCACAGCTTATACATATGTATATTTATATGAATTAATATTATTTATATAAATACATATATAATTTTATATATACATACATATATATACATATATATATATATAATATATATATAATATATTATATATATATATATATATATATTATTTTATATGTCTACCAAAATATTTATACAGGCTATACATATAAATGTACACAAAATACACAATACATACATATACATATACACATATATACCCATGTCCTGTGTTTACATACATTTTTTACAGATATGTACTCTATATGTACAATATTTATTTACAAAAAGCTCTCTCTCTTCCATTATATATATATATTTTATATATATTATATATAATATATATATATATATATATATATATTATATTCATCATATTATATATATTGTGTATATATCTATATATACCAATACACTTTCATATACTTGTCAGTAGATTTTGTGGTATTGTAATATACACATCTCTTTTTATAAACATATATATGCATAATATTTAAAAGAAATAACACTACATATATGATATATACAAAGTATGTATACATATAAAGTGTATATAAATATATATATAATATATATATATATATAATATATATAATAATATATATAATATATAAAGTTTACATATTCAAAATAAAAAAAATTACATCCCATAATATACATTTGTTACCAGCAAGAAGATCTACATACAGAGTTATAGTTGTGTCAAAAGACGAGCCTGTTGGCTTCTCACCAAAAAGTTTATTTCCAATAATTGATGTCTTTATTAATGAATGGTAACATTAGATCGTCAGAATTCCTAAACCACCTTGTAAATCCAGTTCACACAGAATCGTCCAAAATATAAAATATATATAATATATATATATATATATATATAAAATATATATATATATATATATTATATATAATAAAATAATATATATATAAAGGCAATACAAAATAAATTTAATTGATAACCCGATCCTTGAATAATTAAAATTTTAAAAATTCAGATCATTGAATAATTTCTTTCAATTTACATCCTCCCTCCCTCTCTCTTTCCCCTTTTTTATTCCTCTCTTTCTCTCTCTCTTTATTCTCTTTCTCTTCTCTCTCTCTCTCTTTCTCTATCTCTCCCTCTCTCTCCTTTATTCATCTCCTATCTCTCTCTCTCTTTCCCTTCCTCTCTTTTCCTCTTACCCCATCCCCTCTCCCTCTCCATATGTAAAATTAATTTCATTTTAAATTAATATCTCTAATCTATATATTCAAATTAATACCATAAATTTTTTCTGATTAAACCAAGGATTAGAACACCTGAGTGCAAGGAAGTCAGGTAATATGTGTTATTATATGTATTATGTGTTTTTATATGTGTATTTGCTATTGACAGAAACAACACATCTTCACATTTTTCTTCATCTTTTATTTTTTCTTTTTTTTCTTTTCAACCCATTCATTCTTTTTAGCCTCTAGTTTTTATGTTATTTTTAGACCTCCAGTTATTATTATTATTATTATTTTATTTTTAAACCTGAATTTTTTATTTTTTTTTAACCTCAAGGTAATTCGTTTTAACTGAGTTTTTTCTTTGTTAGACCTGCAAATTTTACTTATATATTTTTTTTTAAACCCCAAGTTAATTTTTTCTTTTTTTACTCAAGTTAATTTTTTTCAACTTAATTTTTAACCTTAGTTAATTAAATAATTCGGTTAAGAACGCACTCCCTTTCTAGGCTAGAATTTTTTAAGGTCATATTATGATCTTTTATTTAAATTTGAGTGTTTTTTGCAAGAATTTTAGCTTATTTTACCTAATATTGATTTAAAAAAATATATAGATCCTTTTTAGTGGTTTGGATGTTTTTTTCATGAATTTTGGGTTGTCTTTACTTAAAGTGACTTTTTTTAACTTTTAGACCTGCTCCCTTTCCCCTTTCCACCAACCCCCCAAAAAAAAGAAAACCTTCCCGAATTTGCAGTGATATGTGAAAATATAGAAGAGAAAAAAATATTTATATGTATATTCCATTTCCTCTAGAATTAGCATACAAGAGGTTGTTGCTCCTGTTGTTGCTTCAGCAAAGAACAACAAACCCGAGCCATGTAAAAAAAAAAAAAAAAAAAAAAAAAAAAAAAACTATTATGCATAAGGGGAGGGTGCGCCTAATTGCTATCTCCGTTATTTATGAATCGATCTCTCTCTTTTTTTTTTTCTCATAACAGGTACATATATAAATAGATCACAGGTAAATTTTCGTTGTGATCGGACAAAAAATAAAAACTAAAAAAAAAACGCCCTTTTGAATGAACTATGCAAAAAGCTACGATCTTGAAAAAAAATCTCATATATACTCCCTTACATACCTACTAAAAGTGTGCAATTCGTTTTTTAAAATTCCTTATACTTTTTGAGAAAAAAAAATAAAACGGAAATTCGAAGAGATACGCGCAATTCTCAGTACGTCGGCCATTCTAAAAAAACTTCAAAAAAAAAAAAAAAAAAAAATCAGATTGCAAACTATTTTGGACGAAAGATATGTCTTTCACCCGAAGAAGACCCCATATAAATCGGTATTACACCGGGCTGAGAAAATAGAGCGAGAAGGACGAAAAAAACGTTTCGGAAAAACGCGTTTGAATGTCGCGCTTCCCTGGCGCGTTAGAAGGGTCCATAAAAGTAAATTTACCTCCGTAAAGAGAAAGAACAAAAATAATTTGTAGTTACAAGTCGAGATTAATAGTGTAACACTACCCAGTATCTTACATACTGAAGAGGGATCAATAGATCAGGTTCACTTACTATAATAGTTGAGAACACGAAGCCTCCACACCACGTCAAGGATGATCCCATGTTGTGGAGGGCCCCCTCTCACTTTTTCCGAGAGTATTACCGCCGTTTTTTTTATGACTGGGGCTACCTCATAAAGGGTTTTATAACAACTTCCCGTTCTTGCCAGACCATTTACCATGGTTTTTGGTGCAAAAAGTAAAAAATGAACAAATAAAATGTTTGCGAGCGAGTCGACAGAGCGGGGCGAGGATGCACCTCACTTTGCAGACTTTATTTTGGGCACTGAGGTCTCTGGTGTTGAACTGCAGTGTTTAGATAAGAGTGCCTATTACGAGTTATTATTATCTTCTTTTCAGGAGCAAATAATAAAATTTAGCCTATAAATCTAATAAAATTAATACAGAACTGTCGCGACAAAATTACATTACGGGCGATGCGCAATGTATAAGGGGTTTTACATAATATGCTGTATCTTTTTTATTTTTTCATATTTCGTAAACCCAAAATTCTGGAACATGCAGAGGAATGTTGCCAGAATAACATATATTTTTCAGAATATTTTCGATTTGGTCGAAAATTGATCGTTCCCAGGCGGACCCTCCCCATAAATGCGACAACCCAAAAGGAACTCAATCACGGCTAAAAATTCAAATTTCGATTAGATTCTTATCTTATCTTGCCAAATTAAAAGTAAATTGGAAGATGATAATAAATAATGAATAATAATTAATAAAAATAAAATAATAAAGATGAATAGTAAATAATAAGATAATTAATAATCATAAAATAATAAATACTTAATAAATAAATAAATAAATAAGTAATAAATACAATAATATTTTTTTTTTCTCTATTCTATTTATCTATGTATGTATGTATGTATCTATCTATTTATCTATCTATCTATCTAATCTTTTTATCTATCTAATCTATTTATCTATCTATCTATCATTCTATCTATCCATCTTCCCATCTATCTATCGTCTCCTGTCTATCTATCTATCTATCTATCATCTATCCATCGATCTATCCTTCCATCCATCCATCTATCTGTCTATCTGTCTGTCTACCATCATCTATCTATCCATCTATTTTTGTCTATCTGTTTTATTTTCTATCTATCTATCGATCTATCTGTCTATCTATGTCTCTGTCGGCCTGTCTATCTATCTATCTATCGATCTTAAACTATCTATCTATCTATCTATCTATCTATCTCTCTATCTATCTATCTATCTGTCTATCTGTTTATCCATCCCTTCTTCCATCGATCTATCTATCTACTTTCTTATCTTCTTTATCTTATCTTACTTACCTCTTATCTCCTCCTTAATTTCTTTATATTATCTCTTCTTTATCTTATCTCTCCTTCAATCCTCTCGGAAAATCGAGGGAAAAAACACAAAAAAAAAAAAAAAAGATACTAATGATTTAAATAAAATATGTTTTCTTGATGTTGAAGGAGACGAGGCTTTCGCTTTGTTGCCGTTTGCGTAAGTTGAATCCAGATTAAATTGCGTCGCGTAAGTAATCCGATTTTTAAAATTGCCCTTTGCGTAAGTTGAATCCGGATTCAATTGCCGTTCGCGTAAGTTGAATGCGGATTAAATTGACGTTCGCGGAGGGGAATCCGGGTGTGTGTATATATTTATGTATATATAAATACATATATATATATTAATATGTATCTATATTTATGTTTATATATACATATAATACATTGAATAGATATAACTATATATATATATATATAAAATATATATATTTTAATATATATGTATTAATATACAAATATATAATACATTTATTTACGTATTATATATAAAATACATGTGTATATATATATATATATATATTAGTATAATTATTAATATATATATATATATATATATATATATATATATTATATAATATATAATATATATATAATATATATATTTATATAATATATATATACTATATATATATATATATATATATATATTTTTGAAAATACGTAAATATATGTATGTATATACATAAAATACATACGTAAATATATGTATATATATACTACTGGGCCCATGGTAATACATGCGCCTAGCCAGGGCCATTTACTCCTGGGCCCATGGAAATACAGGCGCCTAGCCAGGTCTCTGCCCCCTGGGCCCCCGTGGCATTCCATGGCTCCATCGCACTCAAGCTGAGCTCCCTCACAGCTGAGAGGTTTCTTTCAGATTAGTCACCCATAATTCCCACGCTATATATTACTGTATTTGCCCCATGCAGGTCGTACCTTCTAACCTGCCGTGAATGCGTGGTGGATTCTGTCGCCCAGGCCAGACCTGCTATCAATACTGTTCGTATATTAGTGATTTTATTAGTTATTTATAATTATTTGCGCTGGGAGGTGGCGGAAGGAAGAGCCCACCACGGTTGACGATACAAGGAACTGTTCTCAATATTATGTTCTTATGTCAATCATTTTACCGCACAAATTCCCTGGAGCCTTTCCCTGCCATTGGGGTCAAATATGTGGGTTTTCAGTAGTTTTGGCAGTGCAATTCCCATAATTCCTATATATTTACGAGAGATTGGGATCCATCCATACCAAAAATCATTGTGATCAGTTCAGCAGAAGTTTTCTATATATATAAAAAAAAATATCACCATTTCGCTACTGTGAACACAGTGGAGGTTTGTTTGTCTTTGCCGGAGCACTAACAGGAGAGACAGTTTGCGAGTGGCAGTCGTTCCACACCTTTGCCGTCGTGATTTGTTACTAAACCTCAAACTAGACTTAAGAATGTAATTAATTTCTGTGCCGGAAAACAACTGCATAACAGCAGCAAACTACGAAGGGAGATTCCACTCCGGAGAGAACTGTTTCGAAAGGCAGAGTCAGAGTCGAAGCTTCAACTTTACCCAGTTACTTATGAATCTTTTTACCTAATTACTTATAAATCTTTTACCCAATTACTTATAAATGTTTTAACCAAATTATTTATAAATCTTTTTACCCAACTACGTATAAAAAGAGGGCTGAGGTCCAAGGTAGGGCTGATCCCCTACATTGGGCACCAGTCTCCGTCTCCTAAGCTCCCCTTCGACAACGAGCAAGGGATTAGGGGGGTTTGGTCCTGTGATAACAGTGAAGCAACCAGATCCAAGGGGTTAAGATTCTATTGCAGTCTATGCAATGTCCATAATAAAATATCTACATTATTTTTTATTTTATTTTTTAAGGTGGAAAGGATTCTACAAAACTGACCAAGGGGTACAGATGAACATAAAGGCTGGACACCCCCGACCTAATGACTAACAAAACTAATAGGTTTTTCAGCAGCTTCCAATCATGTGCTCATAAATAGCAAACATGGTTAAGCATGTATCAGTATTTGGGGTTTTGCCTTTTATGCATATACAGACACACAGACACGTATACAAGGACATGAAAGCTGGATGTTCTTCTGTGTTCCTCTCAGACTAACACAAGACATTGAGATGAAAGCTTGGCTTACATGAATTCAAATGGTTATCGCTTGTGGGTCGGAAGAGAAAGAAATATACATGAATAATAAATTATTTATGTGTAGATAATAACAAGGGTTTTATACTAACAGTGAGAGTATAATGATAAAAAATACAAAAGGAATGGAAACCATGGATAGATTTAGTGACTTAACGAGTGTACATTTATGTGTTTGTATATAAAAATATAATAGTATATATATAATATATTATATATATATATATATATATATATATATAATATATATATATATATTATTGTGTGTGTGTGTTGGTGTGTGTGTGTGTGTGTGGTGTGTGTGATACAAATTTTATAATTATATATATTATATATTTTATATATATTTTTAATATATATATATAATAAATATATATATATATAATAAT
>NC_051429.1:5430808-5445852 GCF_015228065.2 Penaeus monodon
GGTTGCGGCGAGTCGAAGGCGGGGGGGAAAAGGACCCTCACTTTGCAGACTTTATCTGGGCACTGAGGTCTCTGGTGTGTGAACTGCAGTGTTTAGATAAGAGTTGCCTATTACGAGTTATTATTATCTTCTTTTCAGGAGCAAATGATAATAATTTAGCCTATAAATCTAATAAAATAATACATGAACTGTCGCGACACATTACATTACGGGCGATGCGCAATGTATATAGGGGTATACATAATATGCTGTATCTTCTTTATTTTTGCATATTTCGTAACCAAACTTCTGGAACATACAGAGGAATGTTGCCAGAATAACATATATTTTTTTCAGAATATTTTCGATTGGTCGAAAATTGATCGTTCCCCAGGCGGACCCTCCCCATAAATGCGACAACCCAAAAGGAACTCAATCACGGCTAAAAAATTCAAAATTACGATTAGATATCTTATCTTATCTTGCCAAATTAATAAGTAAATGGAAGATGATAATAAATAATGAAATAATAATTAATAAAAATAAAATAATAAAGATGAATAGTAAATAATAAGATAATTAATAATCATAAAATAATAAATACTTAATAAATAAATAATAATAAATAAGTAATAAAAAACAAAAAATAATATTTTTTTTCTCTATCTATTTTTCATGTATGTATGTATGTATCTATCTATTTATCTATCTATCTATCTATCTATCTATATCTATCTATCTATCCATCGATCTATCCTTCCATCTATCCATCTATCTATCCATCTATCTGTCTATCTGTCTATCTATCTAAACTATCTATCTATCGATCTATCTATCTATCCTTCCATCTATCCATCTATCTATCTATCTATCCATCTATCTGTCTATCTATCTATCTATTCATCTATCTGTCTATCTATCTAACTATCTATCTATCTATCTGTCTATCTATCTATCTGTCTGTCTATCTGTTTATCCATCCCTTCTTCCATCGATCTATCTATCTACTTTCTTATCTTCTTTATCTTATCTTACTTACCTCTTTATCTCCTCCTTTAAATCTTCTTTTTATTTTTCTCTTCTTATCTTTATCTCTCCTTCAATCCTCTCGGAAAACGAGGGAAAAAAGACAAAAAAAAAAAGATACTAATGATTAACTAAAATATGTTTTTCTTGATGTTGAAGGAGACGAGGCTTTCGCTTTGTTGCCGTTCGCGTAAGTTGAATCCGGATTAAATTGCCGTTCGCGTAAGTTGAATCCGGATTCAATTGCCGTTCGCGTAAGTTGAATCCGGATTAAATTGACGTTCGCGGAGGGGAATCCGGGTGGGGTATATATTATATATATAAAATTTAAAAAAAAATATATAAATGTATCATTTATATATATTATACAATATTATATCTATATATATATCACATATATCTATTTACATATTTGTTAATATATATATATATATATATTTATATATATATATAGTATATATTATTATATATATATATATATATATATATATATTTATATATATATATATTAATATATATATATAATAATGGATATATATATGTATAATGTATGGTATATGTGTGTGTATACATAAACATGTTTATATATCTATAAATTTACAAATATATATATATATATAATATATATATATAGATATATATTATATATATATACATAATATATATAATTTTATATATATATATATATATAATATATATATAATATATATATAATATATATTAATGTATGTATGTATACATTACGTATATATACATACATACAAATTTTTGAAAATACTTAAATATATGTATGTATATACATAAAATACATACGTAAATATATGTATATATATACTACTGGGCCCATGGTAATACATGCGCCTAGCCAGGGCCATTTACTCCTGGGCCCATGGAAATACAGGCGCCTAGCCAGGCTCTGCCCCCTGGGCCCCCGTGGATTCCCGGCTCCATCGCATCAAGCTGAGCTCCCTCACGGGAGGTTTCTTTCAGATTAGTCACCATAATTCCCACGCTAAATTTTTACTGTATTTTTCCCCCTGCAGGTCGTCCTTCTAAACCCCCGTGAAGCGTGGTGGATTCTGGGGCCCAGGCCCGACCTGCTTCAATACTGTTTTTTATTAGTGATTTTTTTAGTTATTTTTAAAATTTGATTAATTTTTTGGTGGGGGGTGGCGGAAGGAAGACCCACCAGGTTGACGATACAAGGAACTGTTTTTAATATCATGTTCTTAGTCAATCATTTTACCGCACAAATTTTGGGGCCTTTCCCCGCCATTTTGGGGGCAAAAATGTGGGTTTTTTAGAGTTTTGGCGTGCAATTCCCCTAATTTTCCCTTTTATTTTTACGAGGATTGGGATCCTCCCCTACCAAAAATCATTGTGATCAGTTTAGCAGAAGTTTTTTATATATAAAAAAATTTTCACCATTTCGCTACTTGACACAGTGGAGGTTTGTTTGTCTTTGCCGGAGCACTAACAGGAGAGACAGTTTGCGAGGGCAGTCGTTCCAACCTTTTCCCTCGTGTTTTTTTATAAAAACCCAAAATAGACTTAAGAAAGTAATTAAATTTTTGGCCGGAAAACAACTGCATCCCCGCCAAACTACGAAGGAGATTCCCTCCCGGAGAGAACTGTTTCGAAAAGGAAGTCAGATCGAAGCTTCAAATTTACCAGTTACTTATGAATCTTTTTACCTAATTACTTTTAAAACTTTTTACCCAATTATTTTAAATGTTTTAACCAAAAATTATTTTTAAATCTTTTTACCCAACTACGTAAAAAGGGGCTGAGGTCCAAAGGTAGGGGCCCCCCACATTGGGCAAGTCTGTCTCCCAAGCTCCCCTTCGCAAGAGCAAGGGATTAGGGAGTTTTGGGGCCCGTTAACAGTGAAACAACCCGATCCAAGGGGTTAAGTTCTATTGCAGTCTATGCAATGTCCATAATAAAATATTTACATTATTTTTTATTTTATTTTTTTGGTGGAAAGGGTTCACAAAAATGACCCAAGGGGGACAGATGAACAAAAGGCTGGACACCCCGGGCCTAATGACTAAAAAAACTAAAAGGTTTTCAGCAGCTTCCAATCATGTGCTCAATACAAACATGGTTAACATGTATCATATTGGGGGGTTTTTCCTTTTTTGATATACAACACACGACACGTAACAAGGACATGAAACTGGAGTTTTTCTGTGTTCCTCTCGACCAACACAAGACATTGAGATGAAGCTTGGCTTAATGAATTAAATGGTTTATCGCTGTGGGCTGGAGAGAAAAAAAAATATGCATGAATAATAAAATTTTTATGGTGATAATAACGGGTTTTTTTTACTAACAGTGAGAGTATAATGATAAAAAAAATACAAAAGGAAAGGGAAACCCCGGGGTAGATTATGACTTAAAACCCGGGGTTTTCATTTTTGTTTGTATATAAATGAATATATATATAATATATTAAAATAAATTTTACTATATAAATATATATATTATATATATAAAAATATTAATTTTTTGTGTGTTGTGTGGTGTGGTGTTTGTGGTAACCAAATTTGTATATTATAATTTTATTAAAATATATATATAATTATTAAAATATTATATATATATATATTATATTTATGTATATAAGATTTGTATATATTTTAAAAATATTTTCTTATATATTTTAATATTATATATATAATATAGTGTGTGTGTGTGTGTGTGGTTGGTGTGTATAATAATGGGTGTTTTTTGAATATGTTAAAAAATGTAATATAATATGTGAAAATATCCATATAAAAAAGTATATTACATTTTTTTAAAAACCGCACCCAAACCCCACACATGCGAGACCATTTTCAATGGAATGTAAGGTATGGATTTCTAATGTTCATTATGTAGCATATGAGGTATGAATGAAAATGGATAGCTTCACATCAAAAAAAGGGATTTTAAACACTTTGATTATTTCTGAACTAGATTTCCAAAAGATTTTTGTAGATGTAATGCAACGCTTCAAAAAATATCTAGTGGTGATATTTCTTTTTTCCCTGTATCCCTCTTCAAGATGTAAAATAAGTTTTCCCCGAATTCTTTCTATGGGGATTAGAAAACTTAAATTGAAAAATAAAATATTTTAGCTATCACAGACAAATGTACCGCAGATACAAATATAATGTGTTTTGTGCTGTGGATCAAAAAAAAATTAATTCCTTGAAACCAATTATATTTTCCCTTTAAAAAAAAAAAAAAAAAAAAAAAAAAAAAAAAAAAAAAAAAAAATTATATATATATAATATATATTATTATAAATTAAATTTTTTATATAATTTTATAAAATACTATTTTTTATAAAAAACAAGAATTTTTTCCGTAATCTTGATCTAAAATATGTGAAGTCAAAAACACGGGGTATAAATCAGCAACGTCTCCACACTGTGACTTTATTGGGAGGGAAAGCATTTTTTGAAAATTGTGGACTTCGTGGCCCTCTTTTTAATACCCCCGGGGCAGTGGGCTGTCATGGGATAAAAAGGCAATGAAAACTAAAAACAAGTAATACGATTAAAATTTTATCAAACTTTACAAAACTAATATCAAGAATAACATATACAGCACAAACAGAAAAAATAATTTTTTTAAACTAAGAACATTTGGGTTATGGCTTATCCTTTTTTATGTACTTCATGTGCTTTATAAATTACCTTTCAAAGCAAAAGGGCCTTATTACAAAACTCACAGCAGTATGTTCTCTTTTTTATGTACTCTTTATTCTCCTAAACTAATTTCTGTGGAAAACCCTTTTCAAAACTCACAGCTGTATGGTTTTTTTCCTTCGATTACTCTATATGGTTTTTGGTTAGATATTTTGAGAAGTGTTTATTTCAAATTACAGATATGGTTTTCCCGTGAGAAGTCCGTGGGTTTCTTGATCACCTCTGTAGAGAAGGCCTTATTGAAAAAACCACGCTGTAGGCCTCTTTTGTGTGTACTCTATGTGGGTTAAATAGAACAGATTTTTGTGAGAAGTTTTTTTTGCAAATCTCACAGGTTTGGTTCTCTTTTTTTATCACTTCATAGCCTTACTAAATGGCTTTTTTAAATAGAAGGCCCTTTTGCAAATTTCACATATGTATTCTTCTCCTTCTATGCCTTCCTATATGAATTTAGATTACCTTTTTTATAAAGGGCTTTTTGCAAATTCAAGCAGATGGTTTTTCCTTTGGGGTGTACTTAATGTGCGTACCCGGTTACCTCCTCAGAGAAAGGGCCCTTTTTGAAAATTCACAGTGTATGGGTCTCCTTTGTAGGTCCTCAGTACCTCAAAAAGATTCTTTTTTTTTTTAATAGAATGCATTGTTGAAAATCTCGCAACCTCTGCTTTCAAGTCACTTTTTGGGTGTGTTTTTATTTTAAAATTTAAAGTTGTATGGTTTCCTTTGTGTGGACTCTATGTGAATCCTGATGGATTCTCTTTGACGTTCCCCTTGCCAAAACCTCACACCCAAAAAATTTTTCTTTTGGATTCCAATTTTATTGTGTATCCTCCTTCGTCTTTCCCCCCGTACATCACTTTAACCCATCTATGAAAACGTTTCCCACAGTCCCTTTGCCCTAAATGGTATTTTGACATTTATTCAACCTGAACAAATTTTCATGAGCTTTTCATTGTTTATGTCTAAATCAAAAGGGTTTTGAAGGAAAAAATTTTCACGTATTCATTTACGTTACACACTTCATTTTTCGGTTATCTCCAAATCAAGGGTTCCCCTTTATTTTCAAGCATGTATCATGGGGGGACTCTTTGTGAGCTCTTTTTTTGCGCTGATCCCTGCTGGTATTTCTTTACCCTGAATGGGGGGGAAGGCATGTCGTCACCGGGGAAACTACATCACCCATGAAAGAAAAAAAGAACCAAAAAAAAAGACTGTTAACAACAATCCTAAAAATTAAAAATTTAAACACGATACTAAATAACAATATAAACATATATATACAGAAAAACAAATAATATATTATATATATGTTAATATATAAAATGCATATATATATATATATAATTATATAATTATATATATATATATATAATTATATATGTAATATATATTATATATTATTAATATATATAATATTATATATATATTATATATAATAATATATGTATGCAAATAATTTAAAAATACATAAAAGTTTTTAAAAAAATGAATTAAAAAAACTTTCATATATAATATTAGTTATATAGAATCATTTATAAATATTTAAAATATTAATATATATATATAATAATTATATATAATATTAATATATATATATATAATATATATATTAAAAAATATAATATATATAATATATATATATATAATATATAATATATAAATTATATATATATAATATGTTTACATATACTATATATAACAGATTAAAAAAAACTTTCTTTTATAGAAAAAAGATATTTTTCAAATATATAAATTTTATAATATATAATATATTATAATTTTTATATATTATATTTATATTAAAAATTATAATTTTAATATTAAAGTTATAAATTTTATATATATAATTAAAATATATATAATTATAATATATTTAATTATAAAATTTTAAAAATATATATTGTATATAAAATAAATAATGTAAAACTTCATAACGTAATATATGTATCAAATATACTATGATAAAAATAAATAATCAAATATTTTATATTCACATAAATATATTAAAGTATAAAGCTATGGTTAAACTCTCTCTCTCATTCTCTTTTCTCTCTCTCTCCCCTCTTCTTTCTCTCTCCCCTCTCTCCTTTTCCCTCTTCTCTCTATATATAATATATATAATATATATAAAATAAATTTTTATATATAATAATATGTTGTTGTAATATTCATGTTTATATAAGTAATATATAATTTATATTTTATATTATTATAAAATATATATATAATATTATATATATATATATTTAATAATTTATATATATTAACACATACATTTTCACAAGAAATATATATCACCCAAAAAGCATAAATAAGGGAATAAAAAATTATACTTTGTATGAATTATACACATATGAGCCATATATATTATTTTTATAAACAAAAGTAAGAGACAGATATATGAATAAATTTTTATACATAATATAAAGTAAAAGTATAGATGTATATATATACTTTAAAAATATTGCAATATATGAAAACCCGCCACACAAAAACCCACATAAAAAATATATAAATTTTATAATATTATTATAAATATAAAATATATTTATTTTTAATAATTTATTTAAAAAAATAAATATTTACACATTAATTTTAAAATAATTTTTAAAGGGGATACTTATTTTTTCACACCACACACACAAAACAAACACACACACAACACACACACACACACACACACACACACACACACCCACATAAAAAAATAAAATAAATAATATATATAATATTATATAATAATATTAATATATATTATTATATATATATAATGAAAAAACAAAAAAAAAATATATATATTTTAATATGTATATATAAATTGGTATATATATATAAAATATATATATATTTTTTAAAAATTTTATTATATTATATATATAATATATATATAAATATATTAATTGTAATAAATTTTTAAATTTTTTTTTATTTTTAAATATATTATATAAATATATTAATATTTTTTATAAATATATAAATAGTATATTTAATATAAAATTTATTATATATAATATACTATTAATATAAAAATTTTATATATATATTTTTCAAATATATAATTTAATTATATATATTATAATAATTTTTAAAACATATAAAAAGGAGCAAAATATAATAAATTTTTATATATATATAAAAATAAATTATAATTATATATATTTAAATTTATAATATATTAAAAAAAAACCCAAAAAATAATATATATAAAATATAATAAAAAATTATAATAATTTATATATATATATTTTAATATAATTAAAAAATTATAATATATTTAATTATTTTTTTAAAACCACAAAAACAAACCACACACACACACACACACAAAAAAAAACACACATATATATAAAATATTATATATATAAATAATATATATATATATATTAAAATTTTTATATTATAATTAAATTATATTATAATATATTAATAATTTTTATTTTTAAAAAAAAAAAAAAAAAAAAAAAAAAACAAAAAAAAAAAAAAAAATATATATATAATTTTTTAATAATATATAATTTATATATTTATATATAATAATATATAAATTATAAAAATATAATTTTAAAATTTTTAATATATTATATATATATTTATATATATATATATTATATAAAAATCAATAAAGATTTATAATAATATAAAAAAAAAATATATAAAATTTTTTATATTTTAAATTATATTATTAAATTTTATTATATATATATTATATATTTTTTTTATTAACTATATTATTTTTTAATATATTAAAAAAAAAAAAAATTATTATATATTTTATTATTTTTATAAAGATATTAATAAATTTTAAAATATATATTTAATAATATATATATTTTATATATTATATATATATATATATAAAATATATATATTTTTTTTTTGGGGGGGGGGTTTTTTTTTTTTTTTTTTTTTTTTTGTTAAAAAATAATATTTATTAAATTATTATATATTAATTAAATATATATATATATATATATATAAATTTTATATAATATATTAAATATATATATAAATATAAATATTATTATTTTTTTTTGGTTGATATTTATATATTTTTATATATTAAATTTTTTATTTTTTTTGTAAAAGTTTATTTGTTTTTTTTGTTTTTTTTTTTTAAAATTAATATTATTAAATAAAATGTATATATTAATAAATATATATATATATTATATCTTAAAATTGATATACCCCCTATTTATATATAATAATTATAAAATTTTATTAAAATATATTATTTTTTTTTTTTTTTGGGGTTTTATATATATATATTTAAATTTTTATATTTTAATTTTAAATTTTTATACCCTTTTTATAAGATATAAATTTATTATATAAATTTTTTATTAAAAAAATTTTTTTAAATTTTATTAAATATATATAATTTTTTTTTTTTATTTAAAATATATATTTCAATATATATATTTAAATTATTATTATATATTATATTTTATATAAAATATTTATATACATATAATTTAATTATAATTATATAAATATATATATATATATATTAATATATTTTATATAAATATATATATTTTTTTTTTTTTTGGTTTTTTTTTTTTTTTTTTTTTTTTTGGAAAATAAACCCCCCTTAAAAATTTATAAAATTTAAATTGTAAAAATATATAATATTTATATATTATATTATAATATTATATATATATAAATTTATATTAAATCATAAAAATAATATTTTTATTTTTGTGTGTGTCTTTTCATATATTATTAATTTAAGTATATAATAATTTACATTTACTTATATATTATATAAAATTTTTATATATCTGTTTTTCTATTTTTATTTAATAATAAAATTTATGTATAGTTATATATTATAATAAGTTTTTTTTTTCTTTTTTTGCTTTTGTGTGTTTTTTTTGGGTGGTTGGTTGTTGTTTTTTTTTTTTTTTTTTTAAAAATAATATTATTAAATATAAATAATTAATTTAAAAATTTATTTTTAAAAATATATAATAAAAATATATATTATATAAATTTATTATTATATATATATTAATATATATATAATAGGGGGGGGGGTTTAAAGGGAAAAAAAGAAAAAAAAAGAAAAAAGGAAAAAATTCCAAATTTTTCTTTTAATATATTTGTTATAAAAAATTTTTATTTATTTTTTTTTTATGTAATAGATTTATTTATTATTTTATAAATTTTATATTTATTATAACCATTTTATTATTTTTTTTTTAAATATAATTTAAATTTAAAAATTTTTAAAATTTAATAAAATATTATATTAATATAAATTTATAAAAAATATAAAAATATATATATATATTATATATATAAAAAAAAAAAAAATTAAAAAAAAAATTATAAAAAGGGAAAAATTTAAATAAAAAAAAATAAATATTAAATAACTATAATTATAATAAAAATTATTATAAAAAAATATATATTAAAATTTATTTAAATTTATAAATATATAATATATTTAAATAAATTATAAATTATTATATTTAATATAAATTTTAATTTTATATTATATATATAATTTTTATATATATTATATATATATATTTTTAAATTTTTAAAATTTTATTGTTATTAAATATTATTTTTAAAAAAATTTATTATATTTTTTATAAAACTATATAAAAAAAATATATATATAAAATTTAATAATATATATATATTTTAAAATACTTAATATTATATAAAAATATTTATATTTCTATATATAATTTAATTATATAAATATTATAATTAATATATTAATAAATAATTTTATATTATATAGATTATTTTTTATATATGTTTTTATTTTAGTTTTTATTGTTTTAAGATTTTTAATTTTTAATTTTTAAAATTTTTATTTGGGGTTTATTTTTTTATGGGGGATATATTTGGGGAATTTAATTTTGGTAAAAAATATAACCCATACCAAAAAATAAAAATTAATTAAATTTAAAATAAAAGGGAAATTTTTTATGGGGAGAAAAAGAAAAAAATTTTTTAAAAATTAATACTAAAATTTTTTTCTAATTTTTTTAGAATAAAATAATAAAAATATTAATTGGTTAATTTTAATAATGTCAAAATACCATTTTAAGGATGTAAATTTTTTAAAATTTTAATGATTTGGGGAAAATAAGGGGAAAACAAAACTAAATTAATAATAATTTTTTAGTATTTTTAAAAAAATTCTAAAAAATACTAATAATATAAAAAAAAATAAATTTATATTTAAATAAGAAAATAAAAATTTAACCAAATTAATTTTAAATGATTCTCTGTAAAAAGAATGTGAAGGACTGGGAAATAAAGGGGGGAAGCCCTCTGTGGACCTAAGGTTTTGAGAATTTCCGGTGCGACATTTTGGCCCCCCGGGAAAAAAACCAAATGGTAGTTTTAAAAGAACCTCAAAAAAGGAAATTGAATTCATTGAAAATAAAAAGGGGAAACTAAAATTGGAAATTTCCAAAAATTTATTTTTGGTTTTTAAGGGAATGATACGAAAACCATAACTTGGTTTAAAAAAATTTTACAAAAATTGTTCTTTTTCCCCCTGAATACACAAAAAAAAGATAAGCTGTGAGATTTTAATAAGGGTTCCAAATTTTGAGGGAAAAAGTAACCAAAAAAAATATCACAAGAAAAATTGTGGAGTTTTTCAAAAAACTTCTAAAAAATCAACAAAAACCAATGAGAGTACAACAAGGAGAAACCATACACTTTTTTATTTTCAATAAGGGCCCCAAAAAAAGTGATTTAAAGCAAAAAAGAGAAATTGCGGGGATTTGAAAAGGGTTCTTTGAAAGGAATTTGTAAAAACATGAGGACATACAAAAGGGAAAACCAAACCAAGCTTTTAGATTTAAAAGTTTTTTTTTGGGGGGTAAGTTTTTCGAATTAGGTAAACCCAAGGTTTAAAAATTTCTGTGTTTTTTTTTCAGCCTTTTTTTAATAAGGACTAGGTTATAGAAAGATGGAAAGAAAAGGGGGAAAAAAAAAAATGCTTCTTCCCCCATAAAAGCCAAATTGGAAGCTTGGGATTTATACAAAAGGCGACCTACAGTTTTTGATCAAAAAGGGGGAAAAAATTCTTTATTTTTATTAAAAAATAAAATAAAAAAAGAAAATAAAATTTTTAAATTTAATAAGGTTTTTTTTTTTTTTTTTTTTTTTTTAAAGGAAAAATAAGTGGATTCAGGAAAAATATATTGAGTTTTGCAAAAAACACTTTTTTTTTCCAAATTTTTTTTTTACTAAAAAAACAAATTTTAAAAAACCCTAGAAAAAAAAGGGAAAAATTTCCTTGGAGGGTCTGGAAAAGTTTTCCACAGAAATTTTTTAAGGTGGATTAAATCTACAAAATAAGGGAATTTGTTAAAAAAACTTTTCTTAAAGGTTTTTTAGTAAAACACCCTTTTCATTAAAACCCCTAAAGGTTCTAAATAAAAGAAAACCTTTCCTAATTTTGCAATGGGATCGATTGTAGGGTTTGGCGTTTTCTTTTAAAGTAAAATTTCTTTTATTATTTTTACAAATAATAACTTTTTAAAATTCAAAAAAACCACAAAGTTCAAAAAACCCCCCACAAAAACACAATTTAAATTGATTTTATAAAATTTTATTAATATTTTAAAATCAAATTAAAAATTCTTTAAATTTTATAAATATTATATATTATATTATTAAAATTTTATATAATATATAAAATTTTTAAAAAAAAAAAAAAAAATTTTTTTTTTTTTTTTTTTTTTTTTTTTTTTTTTTTAAATAATTATTTTAAAACAAAACCAAAAAAAAGGTTGAAAATTTTTGGTTTTTCCAAACCTTTTTTTTTTAAAAAACTTAATTTTTATTCCCTTGTTTTATTCTAAATTTATTATTACAATTTTTTTCTAACCAAGAAAAAGAATTCAGTAAAAGTTTCATCTCAAGGGGTTGGGGTTAGGGAAAAACAGAAAATAGCTTTCATTCCCTTGATAAGTGTTTTGTCGAAATAAAGGCAAAACCCCTTGTCATTAAACCTTTTCATTATACCTATTTTGGGCTCTAAAAAAACCATTGTTTTGTTTCATTAGCGGGGGGCCCCCGCCCCCCCTTGGTGTTTGTGTCCTTTTTAAAAAAAAAATAAAAATAAAGGATTTTTATTTAATTAAATTTCCCCAAAAAATCTAAAAAAAACCCTTATTGGGTTTTTTCCCCCCAACCCAAACCCCCAACCCTTTTTAAATTAAACAAATTAATTTAAATATATTACCCCATTTTTTACATTAAAAAATTTATAATAAATTTTTAAAAATTAATAATTAAAAAATTTATAATAAATTTAAAAAATTTTAATAAAAAAAAACCACCACCCCCAAACATTTTTTAAAAAATTTTTTGTTTTTCTTTTTCTTTTTTTAAAAAATTAATTATTTTAATAAATTTTTTTATAAAAAAACAAAATGTAAAACTCCCGGTTAAATCCCCAAAAAAAAAAATCCATGGTTTTCCCTCCCTTTGGGGAAATTTTTTTTATATATAAAAATCTCAAATGATAAAATTTTTTATATAAACCCAAATTTTAAAAATTAAGAATTTTTTCAAGCCCCAAAAACCGAAAACCAAATTTGACCCCCTGGAGGGGGGGGCTCCCCGGGTTGGCGGAAAAAAAAGAACATATTTCAGTCCTTGTATTACCGTGGTGGGTCTTTTGCATAGGCAAAAAAATAAAATATTTAAAAAAAAAAATTTTCCCAATATAAAAACTATTGAAAGGCTGGCCCCGGGGGAAAAACCCCAATAGGAGGTTTTAAAAGGGCGGGGGGTAAATTAATTTACGGGGGGTTTGGTCATTGAAAAAAACCTTTCACTTAAAAATATATGTAGATTTAATAGGGGCCCCGGGGGAAGACTGCTGGGTTTTTCCCCGGTTGGGTGGGTCCATGTTATTAACCCGGCCCCAAATATTTAAAACTTTTTAGAGATTTTTTGAAACCCCAAATTTTAGTACAAAAAATTTTGGTGTTTTTATAATTATTTTAATAAAAATATTATAAATAATTTTTTAAAAATTTATAATTTTTTTGGGTAATAAGATTTTTAAACAATTATTAAAAAAATCATAATAATTAAATTAATTAAAATTTTAAAATTTTTAATAAATTTTATTAAAATTTTTTTTTTTTTATAATTTTTTAAAAATTAATTAATTTTAATTATTTTATAAAAATTAAAAGGAAATTTAAATATAAAACCCTTTTTATGTAAACAAAAAACATTTTACATTAAAATTTTATAATTTTTTTTTATATATAAAAATTTTTAATATAAATAAAATTTTTTATATTAAACAATTTTTTTTAATATATAGGGGGGAAAATTATTTAATTTTATTTTTTAAAAACAATTTTTTAAAAAAAAATAATTTAAATATAAAAAAAATTTTTATAAAATATAAAAAAATATATTAAATTTTTTATTCAAATGTTTTTTTTTAAAAAAGAAAATAATTATAAATTTTTTAAAAAACTAATAAAATATTTTTTAAAATAAAAATATAACAAGGTTCCCCCGCGAAAGTCAATTTAAACGCATTAAATTTCGAACGCATTGAATCCATTAAATTACCCGGGTGAATTTGGATTTAAAATTCCAGGGGTTTAAGGTTTAACTTAGCGAAGGCCAAAAAGGAAAAACCCCGCCCCAAACCAAAAAAAACTTTTTTTTCTTTGCGCTTTTTTCCCATTTTCCAGGGGGAGGGGGAAAAAGAAGAAGGTAAATATAAAAAATAAGGAGGGGGGGGGGGGGGGGGAATAAAGAGGTAAGTAAGTAAAATAAAGGGAAGATAAAAAGTGGGGTAGATAGATGTGGGGAAGAAGGGGATGGATAAACAGATAGACAGACAGATAGATAGATAGACAGATAGATAGACAGATAGATAGATAGACAGATAGACAGATAGACAGATAGATAGATGGGAAGATGGATAGATAGAATGATAGATAGATAGATAAATAGATTAGATAGATAAAAAGATTAGATAGATAGATAGATAAATAGATAGATACATACATACATACATAGATAAATAGATAGAGAAAAAAAAATATTATTGTATTTATTACTTATTTATTATTATTTATTTATTAAGTATTTATTATTTTATGATTATTAATTATCTTATTATTTACTATTCATCTTTATTATTTTATTTTTATTAATTATTATTTCATTATTTATTATCATCTTCCATTTACTTATTAATTTGGCAAGATAAGATAAGATATCTAATCGATTTGAATTTTTGCCGTGATTGAGTTCCTTTTGGGTTGTCCATTTTGGGAGGTCCGCGGGAGTCATTTCGCACAAAATTTTATCTGAAAT
>NC_051429.1:5450952-5458452 GCF_015228065.2 Penaeus monodon
TCTTCACCTCAGAATCGCATTTCCGTCGATCGAGTATGTGTCATAAACATGATATCGTCGTTACTTAAGGTAATTAATTATTTTCTCTCGTTTTTAAGTTTATATTGTTCATCTGCAACGAATTTTACGCGTTCGTGAATTTTATCTCTCACGAATATCATTTCATTTTTATCTCGTCCTACACTCGCCCCCGACCTTACCCCTGACATCACTTTCTTTCAGATGACCACTTGGTTCCCTCTACTTTGGAACAACATATCATTGTACATTGCTTTTTGGTGACACTTCTATCGGCGCTAGAACGAAGTCTTAACGGAATTCATTAAAATTCTTAGTTTGAAATATGCGTAGATCTTCCCTCATATCATAGTGCATCGAATTGCCCTATTTTCCCCGGGGTTGCGTTAAACGCCTAATAGATCTGACGCTCCGTCGTTCGAGAGTAAAGTTATTTGCGTTCGTTTCGTCTCCCTTTCATCGGTTTGAACCCTCGGTTACGTCTTTAATTATGTAGGACTAGGTTAAGCCTAGAATCATATTCGCTTATTATCACACCTTTTCTCACACCTTCTTGAAGTCGCTTGCATGTTTGGGTACCCCCCAAGCGTTTTTGTGTGATTCGTGAAATTTTATATATCTTTCGGATTTTGCGAGCGCCCATTACAGATACGCAGAGAGAGGCAGGATATTATATCTGGCTCGAGTCGCTTCAGTCATATACGGCATTTTTGGTATAGGATCCTCCGTATTGAGTTTTAGTGAAGTCCTGCGTGCAAAGCTAGAACATGTACCATCGGCAGTTCGGATTTCCTGACCGAGAAGATTTGCTTGCTAAAATTTGGCGAATATTTTTTTCATGTCACCAGTCATTCAGGCTACATTCTGTCCTGCATATCATTATATGGTGAGATTCAATGTGGTAGTTGAAATAATCTTAAATAGCTAGCATTGCTATTTATGTCAGTTTTGTTATAGTGAACTTAAATATTCGTGTTTTAATGATTCATTCTCTGTGGTGAGGTCACTCGCTTTCCCTCTCATTACCGCTGCCTGTCACTCACACACCATACACACACAATACCTTCACCTCAACACTCACACACGCAGGCACCAAAGCCACTGACCCTTTTCATTAATAAGGCTGGTTGCTGTCTTAGTGTCGGCGTAAAGATTATATGTATCTCTTTAGGCCCGCAATTTGTCTGTCGTGGACGAGTGGTTTCGTACATAAATTACCAGTACATCTATTTCTTATCTGTTGACGACTATGGGTCAAATAGATCTTTGCGGAATCGCCGATTGTCCGTTCCCTTATCTTATTCTCATATCTATCAGTAGATGTTTGGTAGTTCAAATAGGTCTATCGGACGCGCTACTGAACTCTCCCTCTTCTATTTTCTTCTTTACCTGTTGTGAAAAATAAACGACAAAATGAAAAAAAGACGAAAATAAGTTTAAAAACCACTTAAAAACCTAAATTGTTATGAATAACCGCTATGTAACTACCACCCATCTTCTCTGTGCCTTTCTTTTTCTCTTACTCTGGCCCTTACGTGTATGATCTGGCTCCCCGACTTTATATTGCAGTCGGACGACACGGCACCGATGAGACCCTTTAAGTATGCCTGTAGAAGACGTCATCGAGGATCGCCATAGCCCACGGACCAGGATTTTCTCAGAAAAGGTTTTTGCCTGCCAGACTCCCGTACCTCCCAGCGAACCATCCAGCACCTTTGCCGCGAGGTATCCAGTCGCCCCCAGAATGCTGTGGCCTGGCGACTCTGCAGAATCCGTCAACTCCAGGAGCTCGTAGCGCAGATCTCAGCACCCGAGTGCCGCCCCTGCCCCGACGCCCGTAGATCCGGATGAAGTATACGAGGACGGTGTGGAAACGCGAGAAGGAACCCCTGTACAAGAATCTGTGATACGTGTGGACGAGGACGCCCGCGCGAGTAGGCCTGGGCCAGACTACGAGGCAGGTCAGGAACGAATCCGAAGATCCAGGAGGACCTTTGCGAGACTTTTCTCGGACGTGTGAACGAGGACGGACAGTTACACAGAGGACCAGGAGTATTAGGACGCAGGACGAGAGCCAACGAAGAGGCAACTCAGGAACGACGCACGAGAATGAGACGAACCCACCAATTAGGTCACCCTTGAAGGCGCCTCGAGGGCGAGGCGCGAGTAGGTGCCTCGCAATATAAGATGTGGAGAATTCTATTTCTGTTCCGGATGTGATATTCTATTTCTATTACCATTGGACCACGGGCTGTTTTTCCCGTGGATCCAAATGTCCCCAATAGAAACACCCGCTCGCGAGGGCGGAGGTCACATTATTATATCTGACCGTCGTTGACCGAGAGTTCGTAGTAAGCTACCACCGGCTAAGGTCAGCTCCGCCTCTCGTCCGGGCAGCTGACCGTGAACCTCCGCGCGGACCCGATAACCGTATAACTAAACATGTCGTGTTCTTATACTGTCGTGGTGTCAACTTCCGAAAAAAATAAAGAGTCAAGCCGAATACCAGTATCAATACCCCTGCAAGCCAATGTAATTGGGTTCTATACCCGTTATAAAGGCTGTGTCCTTGCACCAACACTTTCAACACCTATATGGACTGGATAATGGGCAGAGCTACTAGCCAAAGTCATGTGGAACAACACTAGGCTATACAAGTTAATTACAGAGAGTTTTTTACATACCTTGGTAGTGCATTCCCTACTCTGGGCTGCATACCAAGAAGTTCAGTAGACGGATTGGTCCTGGCAACAGTAGCCATGAACTCGATCAACAGAGCATTGGGAGACGTCGGTACCAATGCAGAAGACCAACTGCCGTGTCTCAAGCCTTATACTGCCAGTTATGCTCCTGGAACGAACCTGGACGCTTCCAGTGTACTTGAGTCTCATCTGATGCCTTTTGTAACAAGTCTCTTCGCCAGTCATGAGGTATATTTTGGGCCGGACCATAGTCTCCACCGACGGTTACAACGTGGTTGGGCCTTTACTTGCATAATCCGGGTCGCCAAGCTCAGGCTATAATGCCACCGTAGCTCGTTTTCACTGTGGACGACCCTGGCCCCATCAGGTTGTCCTCTCTGCAGAGCAACCTGGGTGGAGGAAACCTGTGGGACGACCCAGGGGATCATGGCTTGGGCAGGTCGACGACACTTGTCGCGAGAATTAGAGTGGGCCACGTGGGCCTGCCTGTTGACTTGCCTCGAGGGATCCTCGTGGCTGTAACAAAGGGTGAATGCGGCCATACGCCCCCCGTCGGCGTTGCCCCTTCATGATCATGGATGATGTATGTATTTATACATACATACATATATATATATGTATATTATATATATATATATATATTATATAATATATATATATATATATATATATATATAGTATGTATAGTACGTGTTATGTTAGATACACACATATATATATAATATATAATTATATATATAATATATATAATATATATATATTTATAATATATATATAATATATATGTATTATACATAGATATATCCGTGTATTTATGTACACAAACACACATACATATTATTGAAATTGTATAAATGGATATGTATATTAGTATCTCTCTCTATATATAGTATATACACACTGAATATATATACTATATAATATTATATATTTATAATTATATATATCTATATATATATTATAGATCTAAATAATATATATATATATACTATATATATATACATATCTATATCTATATATCTTTATATATATATATATATATATATATATATATGTTCTGTGTATATCTCTTATATATCAATATACAAAAAAAGTCTATATAGATCTTATATATACTATATCTTATATTATATCTATATATATCTATTGTATGTGTATATATATCTATATATATCTAGTATTACTCTAATCTATATCTATATTATCTCTATATATATTATCTATTATATGTATCTCTATATATATATATCTACTCTGTCTCTATCTCTTATTATATCTCTATATCTCTACTTATATATCTGTTCCTCTCTATCATCTCTCTATATCTATCAATATCTGTGTGTGTATATATATCTATCTATAGTATATCTATATCTATATATTATATATCTATATTATATCTATATATATCTATATATATATATATATGTTACTCTATCTAGCGGGTCTATCTATCTATCTCTCTAATCTATATATATATATATCTATATATCTATATATCTATCATCTCTCTCTATATACCTTTTTTTCTTCCATATAAAGTAGATGCAGGTTTGTGTGTGGTATATATAATATATATATATATATATATCTTTTTTATATATATATATCTTATATATATATCTATATATCTATCTAATATATTATTATATAATATATATATAGATATAGTATATTATCATATAGATTCCGTGTATTTATGTACCAACACACCTACATATATCGGAGAGAATATAAATGTATATGTATATTATATATCTCTCTCTATATATAAACATCACATTAAAATATACTGTATTATGTGTGTGTGTCTTATATATATATTATATAATATATATATATTATATAGTATATATATATATATATATATTATATATTATATATATATATATATATAGATATATATACATATACTATATCTACTTATATTTGTGTGACTATATCGTAGTATATCATATATCATCTCTAGTACTTATCTCTGTACTCTATATACTATGTATATATATATATATAATATATATATATATATATATATATATAGTATCCATACCTATAATTCTATATATCATATATATGCCTTCATGGAACCTATCACTTAATTAATTGATCTATGTATATCTAATATAATATATCTATTATATATATATATATATATATATAGAATATATATTATATATATATATATATATATTAATATATATATATATATATATATAATTATATATATAATAGTTAGTATATGTACACATATAAGATATATATATGTATATATATATATAATATATATATATATATTATATAATATATATCTATATATATATATATATATATATAATATTTTTAACATATAAAGAAAGACATAATTATATAGGTTTATAATACTGTTCATAATAAATAGATAACATGGGTATTGAGTTTGTATATATATATATATATATATATATATATAGATATATATCTATTATAATATATATATTATATATATATATTATCTAAGTTTTATATATAATATATTATATAATAATATATATATATATATCTCTATATATATATTATACTCTCTATCTTTATATATGTACATACTATGTATATATATATATCATATATATATAGTATATATATATATATATATATATATATATATATCGTATATATATATATATAGTTATATATATTATGGAAGCGCTGTCATTTCTAGAAAATAATCACCTGTATTGGCACCATCATATCTATTAGGTGAAGACGCGGAGACGCGGAGACGTGGACACGTGGAGACAAACTCCATGAGGGAAGACGTTCGGGACAGAGAGCGTAAGGCTCATTTTGTTGAATATATGGATATACATGTACATATGGATATGGATTATTTATGGATTATTTATTATTTATGGATTATTTATGGATTATTTTTTGTTTATGGATTGTATATGGATATAATTATATTAGCCAGGTTCACAGTCTGGTCATAAACACAACTCATAACTTGTCTGCGCAGGGCGACTTAGCTGGATGACAGTCCCTCCTTCGGAATACGAATGTAAACTTTTTTTATGTTGCAATATGTAAACATTTTTGTGCTGCCACTATATATACACAGATAAATATAACACATACAAGTATATGGAGCTTTGTATGTATATATTAGTATCTATATATATACATTACATACATATATATATATATCTATTATATAGATATATATATTGATACATATAGATATCATATATATATATATATATATATAGTGTACATATAGATATCGGTGTATATGTACAGCCCAAAAAACACATACATATATATGGAGATATGTACATGTGGATATATATATTATATATCTCTCTATATATATAACACATGAATATATACGTGCGTGTGTGTGTTATTTGTTGTGCATTTATATATATATATATATATTATATATATATATGTAAGATATATATAATATGTATTATATATATATATATATATATATATATATAATATTATAAGATATATATATATAGAATATAATTTATACACACACACACACATATATGTTGTGTGTGTATATATATATATATATATATATATTGATATATATATAGATATAGTGTGTGTGTGTGTGTGTGTGTGTGTGTGTGTGTGTGTGTGTGTCTGTGTGTATGAATGTATATATAGCTATTTATCAATCTATCTATATATATTAGATATCATTATATATGCATTCGTATAACAAAATATTAATCAATTATAGATATATAATATATATATATATATATATATAAGATATATATATATATAATATATAAGATATATCTATCTATATAGACCACCACACACACACACACACACACACACAGATATATATATATATATAATATATAATATATATATATATCATATATAATATATATTATCTATATATATATACATATACGTATCTACAGTGTATATATGTAGTTGTATATATATTCTAATATATATTATATATATATATATATATCTATCTCTCTATCTATATATTCCTCTATGTCTATCTCTAAATATATATGCCTATATATGTCTATGTAAAAAATACAATTACATACATTAAGATATATATATCCTCTCTATCTATCTCTCTATTAATATCTCAATATCTACATATAATATATCTTAACATATATATATATATTATATATAAATCTATAATTTTTTTTTTTTTTTTTTTTTTTTATGTTCATTCTGATGGAAGCTCAGTCATTTCTAGAAAATAATCACCTCGTTGGACCATCGGGGGGGGGGGGGGTATTTTTTCTTGATGTTTCTGATTGAAAATACTTATATATTTATTTTTTGTATAGTACCCATCTAGATATAATACATCTAAATATATATTCACATGTTTATATATACATATATATTATATTATATATATATAATATATATAATATTAGATATAATTATATATAGATATATATATATATATATAATATTATATGCATATATAATACATATATTTTTTTACATACACATAATATATGCACGTGTAATATATATAGTTAACATATATATTGACTACGCCAGTGGGCCTTTGGCTCTGTGCGAACATGTGTTACATCAAAGGATTATACCTGGTGCATGTGTTAACATGAAAGGATTACCGGGGCCTGGGTTAAAATGAAAAGGATGACTGGGCTGTGTTACCACAAGGGACCTGGGCAAACAGACGCAGCTGGCTTGAGCGGAGGACGGAGGGAACAAGCCAAGAGAGGACCGGAGTTGGTGCTGCTCCTGAAAGACTCGTGTGTCCCTTGTGACC
>NC_051429.1:5460952-5518605 GCF_015228065.2 Penaeus monodon
ATGATATATATGTATTGTATGTGTATATATATATATATATATTATATATATATAAATATATATATATATATATATATATTATATATGTATGTATGTATATATGTTTAGATATTTTCGTGGTGCGAACAGTAACGTGAGATGGATTGTCAGCACCAGGAAGTGGTATAGATTTGGTATCTCTATTTAAGATTTGGAAAAGCATTTGGAGACATGGAGGGGGAGAGAGGGAGTAGATAGGATGGTTCGGGGAAGAGGAAGAGATATTTGGGGAGATGCTGTGGCTTCTGAAGAAGATGGGAGGGAGTCAAGCGAAGTACAGTTTTGGAAATTATAGAAAGAGAAAAGCCTCATTGGTATGCTTCTTTGTCTGGCTTTATGCAGAGTGATGCCTAGTTTGAATCTGAGAACTGCTACCTGAGATTCGAGCTCAATAGAAGAGCAGCATCCTATGAACACATCATGGAGCCACTCAATTGGCACACTTGCATAATTTGAGCAGAGTATTCAATGTTCCATTACCAGGTTGGCCCACATAGAGGGCGCATCTGTGAGCGACGTGTTTAGCTGGCTGTTCAAAACAACATTTCATGACATTGACAGAGAAAAGGTTATTATGTCAGAAAATTAGGTCAGAAATCCACCAATATAACCATAAGAGACGTCTGTCTAACGAAACTAATCTTGCAAGCTGGTGGTTGGACTTGTATTGGCCTCTGGGAGGATGTGTAGCACTGGACTGCAGTCGATGAACACGCGAACAAGTTCTTTTCACGAGTTTGACAAGTTCCCTTATTGTAAAACATGACAGTTATTTGGAGAGATGGAACCCGTTTTCTGGTACCATATTAAGGGATGAGAGAGGTTGGGCAGAATAGGTTTTGCAGTGAGGTCATCAGGGTAAGATAGTACACGAGCTTGTGACAAGGCGTGAATAATCAGAATGACTATGAAATGAAACCTTGCTTTTTGTCAGAGTGCTGGCTGTAGGGGGAATCACAAAGAATTGACTCCCTTGGCTGGGACAAAAGGGTACTAAAAAGGTTTGGAGAGGTTGAAGCAGTAGGAGGAACGAGGGCGGGAGGAAGATAAGTGATGTTGGATGTGGCAGTATTGCTGGGAGGATAGTGTGGAGGAACAATAAAGGATGAGGGGTAGTAATAAGGGGTGTGGGGTCAGACATAAAGGCTTGTGGGCAGAAGTGTTGGAGAGAGAAAGGGGTGCATTCTGTAGGATGGAGTGAATGGCCTGGGTGGATAATTTTGCAAGCATAGTTAACCGTAAGGAGGGGGGGGGGTTAGTTTCAGATCATGTTAAAGAGAAGAAGGGGTCTGGAAACCAATGAAAGAAAATTAGATGGCTGGTTGATGAGGGCAAGCCTTATGCATCTAAATATAAGGGTAAACATCTTATTATTGTCCATGGGACCCTGACTAGATGGGGAGAGGGAAAAAGTCCTCTTTCAGGGTCCCCAGGAGGAATAAGGCCTAGACAGTTTTAACTAAGAGTACTGTGCCCATGGCTTCCGAAGTCCATTCATGACCTGACACATTCATGACAGCTCTCACATCTTTAGGGAAGTGAAAAGAAGGGAATTAAGAGAAAGGAAAAGGAAAGGTGGAGAAAAGAAGACCATGCAAAATTAGTTAATGGAGGGCTGAGGACGCAAGGTACGGGCGGATCCCAACTTTGGCCCATATTTTGTCTCCAAGGCCCTAATGCCAACAATGAGCAAGGGATTTGGGGGATATTAATATAAGTATAATATTTTGAACTTTTTGTAGGATAAGATAGAAAAGGGGAATACCGCAAATCAAGAACATTTATTTTTAGTTCACATATCACAATTAACGTTACATCTTATTTTCCTTATCAAATATTATTAATCTACTGTCTCTGTCCCTTTTCAGTGCTGGCATTATCTATAGTCATAAAAACACATGTATATCTTGATAATCATAAACATGTATACACATATATAAAGGTGTATATGTATATATATAATTGATATAGATATATATATATATATATATATATATATTGTATTATATATATATATAATATATATTATAATCTATGGGGGGGATAATGTTTCAATATGAAAATTATATTCATTATTCTTACTGATTTTCCAGATTTATATGACCATTACTCCGGATCTTTTTGGTTCTGTGTTCGGCTGATTGGCCCATAAGTAGGGTTCGGAAACGAATTTTACGTTTATATTATTTCGAATATTACATCCACGCACGTGATGTTCGGACATCCCAAAAGTCACGAGCAGTGAACACAAAACACACACTACTGTCACGAGGCAGTTGAAACCAAAAACACCCACTACTGTCACGAAGGCAGTGAACACAAAAACCACCACACACTACTGGTCACGAGGCAGTGAACACAAAAACACACACTACTGTCCGAGCAGTACACAAAAACAACACACGACTGTCACGAGGCAGAGAACACAAAACCACACTACTGGTCACGAAGGCAGTGACACCAAAACACACACTACTGTCACGAGGCAGTGGAACACAACAACAACCAACTACTATTACGTCGGCGATCACTACTACCAAAGCTGCGCTTTTTCGCACATAGTTCGCGTTCGTATGGTTCGTCGTCCGGCGTTCTTTTTTTCTTTCCGTGTCGAGGAGGAAGTACGAATGGTGACGTCGTCGACTCCCCTGGTGGCTTCGGACAACTTTGTACGTATCCCACTCGCCTACGCCTGTGTTTCTGCTCCCGTCCCACACACCCCGGGCCCTCTCGAGGGTTTGTGGCGAGGGTATTTAGCCAATCTTCGTATCTTCATCAAGCACGAGGCGGCGCATAGTCCTCTCGTGTTTGGCTGTCATGAGTAGCAAGCCGTTTTCCTGTCTTAGCTCCTCGTAAGAACGTCGTGCCCGCGCTTCTCTTGAGTTACAACTCCTCCATTCATTATTGTTTGTTTCCTCGTAAAGCGACCAATTATTACCGCGCACAAAGTCTTTCACGGTGATTTCCTTTCATGCTTATTTCGTTACGGTGTGTCTCACCACTGATTACATTTACAAAATGTATAACTAATATAAATAAACATTCATCCACTCACACACATCATGCTCGTTCAGTCATTGGGGTGGTTTGTCCAATTACATTCACGCCTCATTCACAATTACTGAAACTTTTGGTCAAGTTCTTTCCCCTTTCCTTCTTTCCTTCTTATTTTCTCCCCTTAAAATATATATAATATTATATAGAATATATTTATATATATATATATATATAGAGATATATATATATCTATATTAAATATATATTATATTATATAGTATATATAGTATATTATTATATATATATATATAGATATATATATATATAGCCTATCTATGGTGTTTGAGTGTGTGCATGTATGTGAATATTACAGTATATCATGTATAAATATATTATTTATATATTTAATACCATATATAATACATACATCACATAATGGTATTATATAACTCAGAGACTTAGAAGGCAAGTGAAGTGTTCAAAAGAATATTTTTCCTTTGTTTGTTTTTTTTTTTTACAAAATTTGGGGGGGAATTATAAAATGTGATGACTGTTACACTTAACGAGCACATTTCACCAGAAATACACAAATACACATTTATACCCATGCACAAACCACACACACACACACACTACCACACACAACACACACACACATATATATATTTATTATAATATATATATATATATATATATATATAAGATATATATATAAGATTAGATATATATAGATATGGATATATATTGAACAGATAAACCAGGCTAATCGGGACAGCATCTTGTTGTCAGACGTTTTCGGTGTACAGTTGGATCACCCATGTATCAATGATTAGCTGCAATTATCAACACGACATATCACTATGTAGGTCTAGAAACCATATAATAATTCTTAATTGATATATAACATTACTGTGAGATATTAGTTAATTAATATAACATGTACAAAATATACAGAAATGAAGCGAACGCACCTGTCCATTTGTCATTTCCTGTTTGGCCTTTGGTATGTTATGAACATTGGGATGTAGAGAAAATGTAAGGATGTTCAGACAGGGCAACTATTGTATTTAGGAGCGGAGCAATCGATGTTAGTGGAGGTAAATATTCATTCAGCTTCGGTCGTCCCTTCCATATCCCAACTCTCTAATATGGAGAGGTCCAAAAGCAAGATGATAATCTAGTATTTTGAAATCATGTCTAAAAAGCTTATGGTTATATTGTTGACATGTTCACGCACTGGGCATTCATGGGTTTCCTAGTGGATCTTCCGTTCTGTGAAACACCCTATATGTTCATCTGTACAAATGAAAAGAATTCTAAAGTCTTTCCACTGTAACAGCAGTGTCCAGCTGCTGCACGTAATGCTGCACGTAAATGCCTCCGCTTCCCGACTGAAGTTCAAATCCTTACGATTAATATATATATATATATATATATTATATATATATATTATATATTATATAATATATATATATTTATGTATATGTATATATAATATTATAATATATATATATATATATATATATATATATTATATATATATATATATATATAATATATATTATGATGCGGACTAGTCTGAATATATAGATAGCAATAAAGAAAAAAGACTAATGACTAAAGATAAAAAACACAATATAAGTTTTTTTTCTATCAAGATAGATAAAAGGGTTTGTATAAAATTAACATTATAAAAAAGACATGCATAAATACAAACAAGCCATTTTTGTATCCTCTTTCTATTATAAACAAAAATCCATGTTCCAAACTAAAATCTTTTTAAAATGGCCAACATTCCATTCACCATATTAAGTGGCAGAGGAGCAGGCTTCCTTAAATCTATGACCGTAGTAGCTGCTGACTACCTGATCATTGACACGATTTTGCCGAAATAAATATTCTGTGAGACCTCATATCCCTCCCATAATGCATAAATTTTGGTTAAAAGAACTACACATTAAGGCGTAATACTTTTATATATCTATATCTATATCTACTATCTATCTATCTATCCGATATATATATTGACTATATATTATATATTATATATTATATATATATATATATCTATATCTAAATTAGATATATACATGTATTACACTAATGTGTATTCTTCTAAAAGAACTACACATTAAGGTGTAATACCTATGTATATATCTATTTATATATATATATATATATATATATATATAATTATATATATATATATATATATTACATCTATTAAAGAGATCCTGCAAAATTTTAGAAAATTTCGTTCCTATAATATCAGAAGTAAGTGTACAACCACCTTTAATTAATAAATTGGTTACTCTCATGTCTCTCATCTGATTCGCCTAATCTGTTTCCATGAAAATACATTACAATCTCACAGCACTATGACTCCTCCTTTATTAGTACTCTCATATGGGAGCCCAGTTTTATGAGAAGGCCTTGTTCCAAATCTCGCAACTGTAATGGCTTCTCTTTTGTAGTTTGGCTCTCATATGCCTTACTACATGACGTTTTGTATAGAAGGCCTTTATTGCAGAAATCTCACAGCTGTTATGGTTGCCTCTTTTCATTATTCTCATATGGATCTCTAGGATAGTTTTATATGTGAGAAGGACTTTTTTGCAAAATCTCACAGCTGTATGCTTCTCTTTTGTATGTACTCTCATATGACTTCCCAAACGAGTTCTCTGTGAAAAACCCTTGTTACAGACCTCACAGCTGTACGTTTCTCCTATGTTGCATTCTCATATGCTCCACTAGATTAGGCTCTAAGCGAAAAAGTTCTTGTTACAAATCTCACATTTTGTATGGCTTCTCCTTTGTATGTACCTCACATCTTGCTAGACTAGATTTTTCTGTGAAGTCCTTCTTACAATTTCACAACTGTATGGCTTTCTCCTGTGTGTTCTAATAGCACGCTACTTGGGGACCTCTTTCAGAAAAGGCCTTATTGCAAATCTCGCAGCTGTATGGCTTTTCCTTGTATGTGTTCTCATGTGTCTCAACGATTATTTTTTTCTTTGAATATCCTGTTGCAATCTTGCAGTTATAAGGGCTTTCTCCTTTGTATGTACTCTAGTGTGCTTTACAAGAATGCCTTCTCTCAGAGAAAGGCTTTATTGCAAATCTCACAGCTATATGGCTTCTTACTTGCAGTATCTCAATCTGTGTCCACCAAATATTTTTTCGTGGAAGGTATTTGTTGGAATTCAGTTATTGCTTCTCCTCTGTGTGGACTCTCTGTGGAATGCTGATGTGATCTCTTTTGGACAATTCCTTCCACACACCTCACATGCAAACATTTCCTTTTGGATTCCACTTTTTTAGGTTGTGCATCCTCCTCTGTCTTTCTTCATACATCACTTAACCCCATCTTCTGATGAATACGTCTTCCACAGTCCTTAGCCTAATTACAATTTTGACATGTCATTAAATTGTGAACCAAGTTACACTTCGCGTCTTTTGCATGTACCTCATGTGTTAAGATCATGAAGATCATAATAGAAATGACATTCATGCCTACATTCACATTACAAACACATCATTTTCTCCCTTCATCCCCATCTAGTGGTTCCTCTTTTTATTTCAAGGCATGTATCGTCATGACATCTTCCTGAATCTTCTTTGATGCGGACTCCCTGGGCCGCCTATTTCCTTTGCCCGTAAGTAAGCCACAAGTCCATCCCATCACGACGAAACTCATCATCACCCTGAAGAAAATAAAACCAAATATATCATTCCCAAAAATTTAAATCTTAACCACATACATAATCTATAACATATATATATTATATAATATATATTATATCTATATATATATATATCTATATATATATATCTATATATAGATATTTATATATATACATTTATATTTAAATAAATATAGATACCCAGATATATATATTATATATCTATATATATAATATATATATATAGTATATATATATAAATATATATAATATATTATATTATAATAATATATCCTCTTATATAAAATCATATATATCTATATATAACAATTTATATCTTACTCTATGGCATATTATACTATTTTCATATATTATTTAAGAATTATCACATATGTATGTATAGTATATACAATACTTTATATAGTATTATATATATATAATATATATATATATATATATAATATATATAATATATATAATACATATTATATACAATATATATTATATATATATATAGTGTTAGATATATATATTATATATATATATATTGTTATGCGGCCACCTCGTCCTCTGCCACCAACACAGGCCAGGCTATGCAGACGCGTGCTAGTCACAAGGGTCTTGAACACTGAACAGCTTCAGAGGCACCCATCACCACAGCGTCCCAGAACACCAGGGGGTGGGGGGGAGAGAAGGGAGGGGGGGGGGGGTGGGCGAGGGAACGCCAAGTGGGATGCAGGTCCGAAATAATCCAAAATGACAGTATTTCCTTTTTACACAAGATATACATTACCTGTCACTTTTCTATAGGCACAACAACTAGGGAACTAGCATGTCACCTGCACGATACATCTTATACAGCCAACACAAATTTATCAGGTCACAAGGCACCTTGAGGTCTTCACAGGAGCAGCACCCAACTGCGTCCTCTCTTGGCTCTATCCTGAGCTCCTCCGCTCGCAGGCCAGTTGCATCATGTGTACCCAGGTCATCCTTTTCATTTAACACATGCCCCGAGTTCATCCTTTTCATGTTACACAATTTCGCACATAGACAACAACCCCTGTGTAGCAATATTAATATATATCATATGTACAAATGTATAAATAAATAATCATATACATTTTTTATTCACATGAGTATATTATAAATATATGAATGTTTTTTTATATATGATAAGTTAGACATATAAGGTATATATGAGTAATATATACTTAATACATACATTTTCAATCATAAATTTATTCACACACATACATAATAATTTATATGTACTATCTATTACTTGTGTATAAATTATAATATACAAATATATAACACACACACACACACACACACAATAAACACACACACACACACACATATATTATATATATATATATATATATATATATATAACTATATTAGATATCTATATATATATATACAATATATATATATATATATCTATATATCGATATATATATAATATTATATATATATATATTAGACTATATATAATATATATATATATATATATATGGAGTATCAATATATAAATGTATAGAAATAAATGTATAATTGTATAAATGTAGTATAAATATATAATTGGTAGGGGGGGGGTTCGTACATCTCTAGTGAATGTATGTATAATATATAACTGTATATATATACATAATACTTATTGATAATAGATATACACATATGTGAACACACACACACACATACACCACAAAACACACACACACACACACATATATATATATATTATATATAATATATATATATATATATATATATATATATATATATATATATATATATACAGATATATATATATAATATCTCTATATATAATGTATTATAGATATTACATATATAATATATATATATATTATATATATATATATATATATTATATATATATATATATATATATGATATTATATCCTTATTGAGAAATAGATATACACATAATGTGAACACAGGGGACCACACACACACCACACACACACAAACACACACACACACACAACACACAAACACACATCACACACCCACACACACACCACACACCGCACATTGGAAAAGGCTGTCAGCCTTAGTACAATGTGAAACCGAGGGTAGTTATACGTGTTTAACGGCTGACCTCTTTTATTTTTGAGAGTTGGCGCAAACAGTATACGACACGACATGTTTAGTTATACGGCATCGGGCGCGCGAGGTTACGGTCAGCTGCCCGGAGAGATGGTCGGAGCTGACACTTAGCGCTGCTGGTAGCTGAGCACGACTCCCTGCAACGAGGTCAGATATAAAATGTGACCTCCCCCTCGCGAGACGGGTTGTTTCTTATTGGGATCCACGTGGAAAACACCCGTGGTCCACAGGCAACCGGAAATAGAATTATCCACATCCTGTACAGAATAGAGTATCCACATCTATATTGCTCGGCCACCTAACTCGCGCCTCGCCCTTCGAGGCGCCTTCAAGGTTGGTCTAACTTGGCTGGTCGTCTCGTTCTCGTGCCTCGTCCTGGTGCATGCTGTGTGGGCTGCTCGTCCCCTGTCGTCAGCTGGTGCCTCCTGGTCCTGGTAATCTGTCTCGTTCTCGTGTTCCTACGTCCTCGAAAGTCTCGCACAGTCCTCCTTGATCTTCGGAATCAGTCTAGACCGCCTCGTAGTCCTGGCCCATGCCTAACTCTCGGCGGCGTCCCTCGTCCCCACACTCCTCGTAATCTTCTCCGGATCTACGGGCGTCGGGCAGGGGCGGCATCTCTGGGCGGCTTATATCTGCGCTACGAGCTCCTGGAGTTGACCGGATCTGCAGGCGTCCGCCCAGGCACATCATTCTGGGGCGACGTGGTACCTGCTGCAAAGGTGCTGGTTCGCTGATCTACGGAGTCTGCGCAACGCCCGTCCATTACACTGGGAAGGCTTAACACCTTTTCTGACGAAAATCTCGGTCTGCGGGCCCTATAGCGCGTTCTTCGATGACGTCCTTCCCACGGTGCGGTCCTAGGTGACTTGAATTGTCGTGCAGGTTCTCTTCGTTGCCGCGTCGGTACCGACTGCAATATATAGTCGGCAGCCAATCATACACGTAAGGGCCAGAGCAAGAGAAAAGATAAAGGTGCTGGGACAGAGAAGAGAAGGTGTTAATTACCACTACCGGTTATTTAATGAAAATTTGCGGTTTATGTTGGGTGTTTACAAATATTTTCGTCTTTTTATTTATTTTGTGTTTTCTTTCCAAGATAAAGAAGAACATAGAAGAGGGAGACCGTCGTAGCGGTCCAGCTAAGACCTAACTTGAACACCCACCGTCTCTGATAGATATTAGAATAGATAAGGTGAACGACATCGGCGTCCGCGAAGATCTATTTGAACCTAGGTCCGTCACAGATAAGAAATAGATGTAACTTGTACATCATATACGAACCACTCGTCACGACAGACAAAAATGCGGGCTGAAGAGATACATCATAAATCTTTACTCCGGCACTAAGACACAACCAGCCATATTTAATGAAAGGGTCAGTGTTTTTGACCTGCGTGTGTGAGTGACAGCTATCGTTAATGAAGGGAAGACAGAAGTGCCTCACACATAGAATGATCACAAACACAATATTAACGTTCACTATCACAAAACTGAATTACATTAGCAAGCTAGCTATTTAAGATTATTTCATTAACTACCCAACATTGAATTCACATGTATGATATGCGCAGAATGTACGCATGAATGAAGGTGACAGAACAATATTCGCAAAACTTTTTAGCAGCAAATCTCTCGGGGTCAGCATCTAACTGCCGAGGTACAATGTCCTAGCTATTGCATTGCCAGACCTCATTAAAACTCACTACGGGGGGATTATACCCAACTGCCGTAATGAACTGAGGCAACTCCGAGCCATATGCACTTAAAATATCCTGCTCTCTTTCCTGCGTATCTGTGATTTGGCGCTCGCAAAATTCCCGAAGGATATATAATTTTCGACGAATACACAAACGCTTGGGGTACCCAAAAAATGCAAGCGACTTCAAGAGGGTGAGAAGGTCTGATTAATAAGCGATAATGATTCTAAGCTTACTAGTCCTACATTTTAACGAACGTACCGCGGGTCACACGTCCGACTCCAAGGAGCCGAACTAACGAATACTTCGCACGACGAGCCGCGATCTATTAGGCGTTTACGCAACCCATGGGCAATTCGGGCATTCTGTGCACTATGTTTGGGGAGATCCTAACGCTATATTCAGATAATACAATGTCGTTACCTGCTTCGCTCTAGCGCCGATAGAACGTGTCACCAAAAAGGCAATTAACAATGATATGGTTACTCCCAAATACAGGGAACCAGTGTACGCATGACCTACCCAAGTAAGCCGCCACCCCGACCGTGAAAAGAGACAGTGAGGTCAGGTCAAGACGGGAATAACCTTTTTCTAATCCAAGTGACCGCAAGAGAAGAAGGGACGGTCAGGTCGGGGTCGGCGAGGGTTAGGAAACGAGAATAAAAATGAATGGTATTCGGATAAGATAAATCAAGAACGGTTATTCGTTGCAGATGCAACAATATAAATTTCTAAAACGAGAGAAAATATTAATTAACTTAACAACGACGATATTCCTGTTTATTGATCACATACTCGATCGCACGGAATGCTATCTGAGGTGGACGAATTAGTGGAGGTAACGTGGCCCATTTGCTGCAGTAGCACCTTTTAAACCCAACAAAAAAAAAACAACGGCTTAACACATGTATGGGAGAAAAGGGAAAAGAATAAGAAAAGGGTGCCCAAACGTGTACTTACGTTGTTTTTTTATTAGCCATGTCTTGAAGCGTTGTCGAGCGGATTTCTTCGAAAGGTTTACAGTCATGCTGCGAGCCGGAAAGGACGCAGCACCAACCCTCCGCTACGACGACGCTACGACTTCTAAGGGGTAAACGCGCCGCGCGAGGTCACGGTCCAGCTGGCCCGAGAGAGGCGGAGCTGACCTTAAGCGCGTCGTGCGCTGGTTTCCACGAACTCTCGGTCAAACGAGGTCAGATATAAAATGTGACGCTCCGCCTCGCTGACGGGGTTGTTCTTATTTGGATCCACGTGGAAACAGCCACGTGGTCCACAGGCAACCGAAATAGAATTATCCACATCCTGTAACAGAAATAGAATTATTCCCATCTTATACACACACACACACACACACAAACATATATATATATATATATAGTATAATATGATATATATATATATATAATATATATATATATATATTTATAAATATATATGCATATATATATAGTAATATATGATTAGATTACAGATATATATATATATATTATATATATATATATATATATAAATATTATATATATATATATATATATATAATATATGTGCGTGCGTTGTGTGTGTGTGTGTGGTGTGTTTGTGTATGGTGTGTATGCATATATATGTATATAATGAACCATATATTAATCTATACACACTAAATAGTTTTAATACATATGTATGAATAGGCATACATCTTTTTACACACATACGCACACACACACACACACACACACATATATATCTATATATATATATATATATATATATATATCTATATAATATATATATATATATAATATATATATAAATTTTATTTATATATACATTTATATATATATTTATATATTATATATATAACTATATATATATATATATATATATTATATATATATATACATAATAAATAAACATGTATCTTATTAGTTATTTAGAAATATATACACATGTATATCTATATGATAGGAGTCTATTTATTGACAGCAACATGAAAGTAATTATATCTAGTTGACCTGAGAAATATGCATCAAGTTATAATACACAGAGGTGACCTTATTACTACCGAGTTCGTATATCACCAGGGGTTGGACAAAAACGCGTCCAGGCAGTACCCGCCGACTTTGACCTTCTGGAGAATCTGGTCATTTCGCATCATAGGAAAATCACCCGCAAGATCGATCGAAGTGCGACGATCCACAGCCAGCATCAGAAATAGCGACCCAGTGACCTTGTATCAGCCTAACCTATTTTCCTTGTAAGAACGGGGGTCCATCGCCCCGCCTAGCCTTGCCGACCGAGATAAAGACAGTAGGCAAAGCATCAAGGAAACACTTGGTCTACCGACCTCGGGACTTGCCCACACAACCTCCAATTATCTAGCCCCACGACTTGTATACCAGTGCTAATCTTAGATCCTTATTTCCGGAGTCATTTCTTGTCAATATATATTATATCAGTCTCTATACTGTGATTAGTGCATATTGTTTCTTTTATTTCAGGTCATTTCTTGTCACATATATATCCTCTCGCGTCTATATACTGTGATATATATATTATATCATGCCTATATACTGTGTTTATGAAGTTATAATATATTGTTTATCGTATCATCTGCTGTGTTTGACACCAACCTTTTATTTCTCTATGTGTAGATATTTAGAGTAATCTTATACCCCCTCACAGCTTATACATTATGTAAATTTATATGATTATATTATTCATATAAATACATATATAATTTTATATTACAGACATATAATATAACATATATATATATATTATATGATATAATATATATATTATATCTATATATATTATATATATATATAATATTATAGGTAATATATCTATATGTCCTACCAAAATATTTATACAGGTATACATATAATGTACACAAATACACATATACATACTATACATATACACATATATACCATGTCCTGGTTTACATACTATTTACAGATATGTACATCTATATGTACATATTTATTACAAAAGCTCTCTCTCTCTCCATATAGATATATTTTTTTAAATTTTTAATATATATATATATATATATATCTATATATATATATATATATATATATATATATTCATCCATATATTCATATATATTGTGTATATATCTATATATACACAATACACATACTATATACTTGTCAGTAGATATTTGTGTGTATGTGTAATATACACATCTCTTTATATAAACATATATATGCATAACTATTTAAACAGAAAAAACAACTACACTTATATGAATATAGACAATGTATGTATAACCTATCAAGTGTAATATAATATATATATAATATATATATATATATATATATTTATATATATATATATATATATATATATATATATATTATATACTAAAAGTTTACATATTCAACATAAAAAAAAAGTTTACATCCCCATATATATTAGGCATTTTTGTGTTCATCAGCAAGACAGAAATCTGCACAGACAGAGTTATGAGTTGTGTCATGACGAGCCTGGGTTTGGCTTTCACCAAAAGGAGGTTTTATACCACGAATTGGATTTGTCTATGATCGATGAATGGTAAACATGTTAGATCTCGTCAAATTTCCTTATCCACCTTGTAAAATCCGTTCCCCCTAACAAAATCGTCCAAAACATATATATGTATATATATATATATATATTAATTATATTATATAATATATATATATATATATAGTAATTATATATATATATAACGGTCCATACAAATATAACTTTATTGAATAACTCGATCCTTGATAATTCAGATCTTTAAAAAATTCTCTCCCTCCCTCTCTCTCTCTCTCTCTTTATTTCTCTTTCTCTTTCTCTCTCTCTCTCTTTCTCTATCTCTCCCTCTCTCTCTCTTCATCTCTCTCTATCTCTCTCTCTCTCTTTCCCTTCCTCTCTTTCCTCCTTACCCCCAGCCGCTCTCCCCTCTCCATAATGGTAAAGATTATTACTTCGTAAATACATATCTTCTAATCTATATATACTCAAAATTATATACCTATATTTTTCTATATTAATCCAGAGATTAGAACACCCCTTAAGTGCAAGGAGAGTGCAAGGTATATATGTGTAATGTATATGTATTTATGTGTATTTTGTATATTGTATTTTTGCATATTTGACAGAAAACCAACACATTCGACACATTTTTCTTCATCTTTTAATTTTTTTCTTTTTTTTTTCATTTCACAAAACCCATTACTTAATTCTTTTTAGCCTCTAGTTATTTATTGTTATTTTTAGACCTCCGTTTTATTATTATTATTTTATTATATTTTTTAAACCGAATTTATATTTTTTTTTTAACCTCAAGGTAATTCGTTTTAAACCTTTAGTTTTTTTTTTCTTTGTTAGAACTGCAGTTATTTTACATTATCAATATTTTTTTTAACTCAAGTTAATTTTTTCTCTTTTTTTACCTCAAGTTAATTATTTTCAACTTAATTTTTTTTTTAATCCTTAGTTAATAAGATAATTCGGTTTAAGGAAACGCCCTCATTTCCTAGCTAGGAAAGTTTTTTAAAGGTCCTATTATGATCTTTATTATAATTTTGAGATGTTTTTTGCAAGAACTTTTAGCTATCTTTACCTAAGAATTGATAAAAATATTTAGATCCTTTTTAGTGTTTTGGCTGTTTTTCATGAAATTTTGGCTTGTCCTTTACTTGAAATGTCTTTTTTTAACTTATAGACTGCTCCCCTTCCCCCTACACACACCCCCTCAAAAAAAAAGAAAATCCCATGTCCCCCTGAATTATTGCAGTGTATGGTTAAAAATATAGAAGAGAAAAAATATTTATATGTATATTCCAATTTTCCTCTAGAATTAAGCATACAAGAGTTTGTTGCTTCCTGTTGTTGCTTACAAGAACAACAAACCCGAGCCATGTAAAAAAAAACAAAAACAAAAAAAAAAAAAAAAACTATTATGCATAGGGGAGGGTCCCGCCAATTGCTTCTCCGTTATTATGAATCGATCTCTCTCTTTTTTTTTTTCTCATAAAGGTACATATATAAATAGAGCACAGGTAATTTTCGTTGTGATCGGACAAAAAACTAAACTAAAAAAAAACCGCCTTTTGAATGAACATTCAAGAGCCTACGAGATCTTGAAAAAAATCTCTATATACTCCTTACATACCTACTAAAAGTGTGCATTCGTTTTTTTAAAATTCCTTATACTTTTTGAGAAAAAAAAATAAAACGGAATTCGAAGAGATACGCCATTCTCAGTACGTCGCCATTCTAAAAAAACTTCAAAAAAAAAAAAAAAAAAATCAGATTTGCAAACTATTTTGGACGAAAGATATGTCTTTTCCACCCGAAGAAGACCCCATATAAATCGGTATTACAGCGCTGAGAAATAGAGGAAAGGACGAAAAAACATGTTTCGAGAAAACGCTTTGAAATGTCGCCTTCCGTGCGCGTTAGAAGCCGTCCAATAAAAGTAATTTACCTCCGTAAGATGAAAGAACAACATAATTTGGCTAGTTTCAAGTCGAGATTAATAGTGTAACACTACCAGTATCTCCGACATACTGAAGAGGGATCAATTAGATCGGTTCACTTACTTATAATAGTATGAGAACACGAAGCCTCCACACACGTCAAGGATGATCCATGTTGTGGAGGTCCCCCTCTCACTTCTACGAGAGTGATTACCGGCCGTTTTTTTATGACTGGGGCTACCTCATAAGGTTCTTACAACTTCCCGTTCTTGCCATACCATTACCATGGTGTTTTGGTTGCAATAAAGTAAAAAATGCACGAATAAAATTTTTGCAGGCTGAGTCCGACAGAGCGGGGCGAGATGCACCCTCACTTGCAGACTTTATCTGGGCAGGAGGTCTCTGGTGTGTGACTTGCAGTGTTTAGATAAGAGTTGCCTATACGAGTTATTATTATCTTCTTTTCAGACAAATACTAATAATTTATCCTTAAATCTATATTATACATGAACTGTCGCGACACATTACATTACGGGCGATGCGCAATGTATATAGGGGTATACATAATATGCTGTATCTTCTTTATTTTTGCATATTTCGTAACCAAACTTCTGGAACATACAGAGGAATGTTGCCAGAATAACATATATTTTTTTTCAGAATATTTTCGATTTGGTCGAAAATTGATCGTTCCCCAGGCGGACCCTCCCCATAAATGCGACAACCCAAAAGGAACTCAATCACGGCTAAAAAATTCAAAATTACGATTAGATATCTTATCTTATCTTGCCAAATTAATAAGTAAATGGAAGATGATAATAAATAATGAAATAATAATTAATAAAAATAAAATAATAAAGATGAATAGTAAATAATAAGATAATTAATAATCATAAAATAATAAATACTTAATAAATAAATAATAATAAATAAGTAATAAATACAATAATAATATTTTTTTTCTCTATCTATTTATCTATGTATGTATGTATGTATCTATCTATTTATCTATCTATCTATCTAATCTTTTTACTATCTAATCTATTTATCTATCTATCTATCATTCTATCTATCCATCTTCCCATCTATCTATCTGTCTCTCTGTCTATCTATCTAACTATCTATCTATCCATCTATCCTTCCATCTATCCATCTATCTATCTATCTATCCATCTATCTGTCTATCTATCTATCTATTCATCTATCTGTCTATCTATCTAACTATCTATCTATCTATCTGTCTATCTATCTATCTGTCTGTCTATCTGTTTATCCATCCCTTCTTCCATCGATCTATCTATCTACTTTCTTATCTTCTTTATCTTATCTTACTTACCTCTTTATCTCCTCCTTAACTCTTCTTTATATTTATCTCTTCTTTATCTTTATCTCTCCTTCAATCCTCTCGGAAAATCGAGGGAAAAAAGACAAAAAAAAAAAAGATACTAATGATTAACTAAAATATGTTTTTCTTGATGTTGAAGGAGACGAGGCTTTCGCTTTGTTGCCGTTCGCGTAAGTTGAATCCAGATTAAATTGCCGTTCGCGTAAGTTGAATCCGGATTCAATTGCCGTTCGCGTAAGTTGAATGCGGATTAAATTGACGTTCGCGGAGGGGAATCCGGGTGTGTGTATATATTTATATATATAAATACATATATATATATAATATGTATCTATTTATATATATTATACATATATTATATCTATATATATATCACATATATCTATTTACATATTTGTATTAATATACAAATATATAATACATATTTATTTACGTATATATATAAAAATACATGTATTATATATTATATAATATATAATTATATATATATATATATAATATATTATATATATATATATATATATATAATATATATATATAATATATATATATATATATATATATATATATATTATATATATATATATATTATATATAGTATATATATATATATACATACACAAATTTGAAATACTTAAATATATGTATGTATATACATAAATACATACGAAATATAGTAATAAATACTGGGCCCATGGTAATACATGCGCCTAGCCAGGGCCATTTACTCCTGGGCCCATGGAAATACAGGCGCCTAGCCAGGTCTCTGCCCCCTGGGCCCCCGTGGCATTCCATGGCTCCATCGCACTCAAGCTGAGCTCCCTCACAGCTGAGAGGTTTCTTTCAGATTAGTCACCCATAATTCCACGCTATATATTACTGTATTTGCCCATGCAGGTCGTTACCTTCTAACCTGCCGTGAATGCGTGGTGGATTCTGTCGCCCAGGCCAGACCTGCTATCAATACTGTTCTTATATTAGTGATTTTATTAGTTATTTTAATATTTGATTAATTATTTGCGCTGGGAGGTGGCGGAAGGAAGAGCCCACCACGGTTGACGATACAAGGAACTGTTCTCAATATCATGTTCTTATGTCAATCATTTTACCGCACAAATTCCCTGGAGCCTTTCCCTGCCATTGGGGTCAAATATGTGGGTTTTCAGTAGTTTTGGCAGTGCAATTCCCATAATTCCTATATATTTACGAGAGATTGGGATCCATCCATACCAAAAATCATTGTGATCAGTTCAGCAGAAGTTTTCTATATATATAAAAAAATTATCACCATTTCGCTACTGTGAACACAGTGGAGGTTTGTTTGTCTTTGCCGGAGCACTAACAGGAGAGACAGTTTGCGAGTGGCAGTCGTTCCACACCTTTGCCGTCGTGATTTGTTACTAAACCTCAAACTAGACTTAAGAATGTAATTAATTTCTGTGCCGGAAAACAACTGCATACCAGCAGCAAACTACGAAGGGAGATTCCACTCCGGAGAGAACTGTTTCGAAAGGCAGAGTCAGAGTCGAAGCTTCAACTTTACCCAGTTACTTATGAATCTTTTTACCTAATTACTTATAAATCTTTTACCCAATTACTTATAAATGTTTTAACCAAATTATTTATAAATCTTTTTACCCAACTACGTATAAAAAGAGGGCTGAGGTCCAAGGTAGGGCTGATCCCCTACATTGGGCACCAGTCTCCGTCTCCTAAGCTCCCCTTCGACAACGAGCAAGGGATTAGGGGAGTTTGGTCCTGTGATAACAGTGAAGCAACCAGATCCAAGGGGTTAAGATTCTATTGCAGTCTATGCAATGTCCATAATAAAATATCTACATTATTTTTTATTTTATTTTTTAAGGTGGAAAGGATTCTACAAAACTGACCAAGGGGTACAGATGAACATAAAGCGGACACCCCGACCTAATGACTACAAAACTAATAGGTTTTTCAGCAGCTTCCATCATGTGCCCCATAAAGCAAACATGGTTAAGCATGTATCAGTATTTGGGGTTTTTTTATTAAATCATTAATTTTTTTTTAAATCTATTTATTATTTATCTTATTTATCAAATATTTTCCTTATCTTTTCCCAAATTTTTTATTATTATCTATTTATATTTCCCTTTTTAAAATAATTATTATTCTTTTGTTATCTTTAAAATCTACTAATATTTTAATTCTTTTCCATCCTATCTTTTATCCTTCCCTTATCTTCTATTTTCTTATATTTCTTTACCCATCTTCTTCCTTTTTCTTTCCTATCTGTTACCATCAATTTTCTATTATCTATCTTCTTCTTTTCTTCATCTTTTATCTTCTTCTTCTTCTATCTTTTTCCCTTTTTTCTTTTTTCTCCCCCCCCTTTTTTATCTATCTTTCCTCTCTTCCTTCCTCTACCCCTCTTCTTTTTCTTCCTCTTTTTCTTCTTCTTCTTTTCCCTATTCCTACCCCTTCTCTTCTTCTTCTATCTTCCTTCTTTTTATTTTCCCCCTTTTCCCCTTTTCCCTGTTTTTCCTCCCTATCCCTTCTTCCTCTCTTCTTTTTTTCTTTCTTCTTTCTTATTCTTCTTCCCCCTTTTCTCCTCCCCCCCTCTTTTTAATTTATCTCTTCTTTTACCCTTTATTCCCCTTCCCCTCCTACCGGGGTTTCCCCGGGGAAAAAAAAAAAAAAAAGGGGGGTTTTACTTGTTTAAAAAAAATATTTTTTTCGGGTTTGGGCCCCGGCTTTTTTTTTGGTTCCTTCCCCTTTTTTAAACCCCCCATTAAAGGTTTTTTTTAAGTTAACCCACCCAATTCCCCGCTTAATTAATGGTTTTTCCCTTTCCCTTTCGTTTTTAATTGAATGCGGGTTAAAATTTGTTCCCCCAGGGGGGGGGTTGGTAATATTTTTTAAAAATTATTTTATTAGTTTATTTTAATATTTTTTCCTTTTATTTCCTTTTAAGGGTTCCAATAACCCCTTTTTTAACCAAATTTTGGGTTAAAAATTTTTAATATATTTTTTATTATAATTTTTAAAAATTTGGGATTTTTTTTTAAATATTTTTTTTAATTATTTTCAAATTAAAATTTCCTATTTATTTACAAATTAAAATCCGTATACCGAAAATCAATTTATATTTTAAATTTTCTATATAATTAAAAAAAAAATATAATTTTATGGAAAATAGGTTTGTTTGTTTTTTTGGATAAGGAAAACCGTTTATAATCTTAAATTTCCTTTATTTTTCTAATAAATAAATTAAAATTATTATATTCCAAAACAATATAACAAAAAATAAAAGGGGTTTTATAAAAATTTTAAACAATAAATAACTGAATTTAATTTACTTATAATCTTTTTCCCAAATTTTTTAAAATTTTTAATTATTAAAAATTTTTAAAAATTATTTAAAAAAATTTTAAACTACGTTTTTAAAAATTTCCCCAAATTAATATTAATTAATTTTAATTTAAACGGAAATTTTTTTTTTTTTATACTTAACAACCAAAAAATTTTTTAAAAATTTCAAAATTATATTATGAATTCCATAAAAACTAGAAATTTATTTTTTATTTTTTTTAATAAAGGTTAAAAACGGGCCCAAGGGTAAAAAACATGGGCCGGGAAAACCCCCCAAATGAAAAAACCCCTAAGGTTTTTCCCCCCTTTTTCCCCCTGGCTTCCATAATGAAACTTTAAGCTGACCCCCTAATTTGGGGTTTTTTCCTTTTAGTTTAGAAAACCCAAAATTAAAAATAAATTTTGAAACGGGATTTTCCCCCTCGGCAAAACCCAAACTTGGGAAAAAGCGGGGTTAAAAATTCCCTTTTTCGGGGGCCAGAAAAAGGTTTCAAAAATTTCCCTTTATTGTTTTTTTAAAAAAAGGGTTTTTTTAAAAAATTTGTTTAAAAATTTCCGGGAAAATGGCGGAAAGGGAAGGGCCCCCAACCAACGGTTTTTTGGGATAAAAGGAATTTTTAATTATATTTTTATTTAATATTTTAAAAAATTTTATTTTATTTAATATGTGGGTTTTTTGTGTTTTTGGGTGTTTTTTTATTTTTTACAAATTTTGGGGTATAATAAAAAATATTTATATTAGAAATTTTTATATAATAAAAAAAATTATAAATTTCCCTATTAACCCATTATTTTTTTTCTTTGGGAACTCAAAAATTTATATTGTTTAAATTTCTATTTTTTATAAATAAATTTGTGTAAATTAATTTTTTTCCAAATAATACCCAAAATAAAAATTCCCTTTCCGGGGTGGTTGGGGTGGTGGTTTTTTAAACCCCAAGGTTTTTTTATCCCTCTTTTTAAAAACTTTTCCCTTTTCCCTTCTAAAAAATGTTTTCCCTTTTTTTAAACCCCCCCAAAACCCCTCCCCCGTATAAAAAGAAGGGCTTTTTTTCCCAAATTTTATTTTTCTCCCTATTGGGAAAAGGTGTTTCCTCCCAAGGGCTTTCCCCTTTTGAAACGACGGGGAATTAAAGTTTTTCCCCTGTGATAAAATGAGCCCAAATATCCGGGGGTTTAAATTTTTTTTAATTTCCCCTCTTCAATGCCAAAATAAATTTCCATTTTTTTTATTTATTTTTAAAGGGTTGGAAAATTTTTCAAAACCCGCCAAAGGGGAAAATTTAAAAAATAAGGGTTTGGAAAACCCCCAAAAAAATTTGACCTTAAACCATTTATATTTTAAAAAAAAAAAAAAAAAATTTAATATAATATTTATAAATAAAAATTAAATTATCTTTTTATTTGGGGTTTTTGCCCTTTATGCAAAATACAGAAACCAGACATTTTTTAAAACAGAACTTTCTTCCCTTCTGTGTTTTTGAAACAAAGCATTTTTTGAATTTTGTTACTTTGGGGCCAAAATTTTTAAACCCCCCTTGTGGGCTGGAGGAAAAAAAAGGGGGAATAAACTTAAAAAAAACAATTTTTAAAAATTTAAAAAATTGAAAAATAATATAAAAAACAAAACAAAAAATGGAAAAAGGATAATTTTAATTTTTAAAAACCCGGTTACATTTTATGTTTTTGTTTAAAAAAATTATTTTAAAAATTATTAAATAAGAAATTTTTTTGTATTATTTATATTTTTAAATAATTTTGTTGGTTTTGTGTGTTGGTTTTTTGGTGTATTCCAAATTTGTTTTTTTAATTTTATTTAAAATTTTATTAAATTAATATATTTTCTTTTATAATAATTTATTACATTTGTTGAAAATTATTAAATCTAATTATTTTCTTTTTTTTATCTATTTTTATGTTTTTGTGGGTTTTTTTGGAATTTACATTTGGGGTTTCTTTTTTATGAATATGTTAAAAAATGGTTTTAATAAATTTATTGAAATTTTCCCACAAAAATGTATTTTTTTCCCCTTTTAAAGCCCCAAAAACCAAATTTTTAAGGGAAAGCCTTTTTGGGAAATTTAAGATATTTTTTTCCCCTTTGGTTTATTTAATTCCAAAAGGGGTTATTAAAAAGGAACCCTTATGCAACCAAAGGATTTTGCCTTTGTTTTTTCTGAAACAGATTCCTTTTTCTTAAGAATGAAAGTTCAAATTTAAAATCTGTGGGGGCAATAACCTTTTATGTATGTCTTAATTGTAAAAAAAATTTTATCCTTTCCCCTTTTTCTTTTTGGGTTTAAAAATTAAAAATTTTTTTAAAATTTTCCAAACCTTACACAAAAATTTACCGGGTTTTCCAATTTTTAAGTGTGTGTTTTTCCCCCTGTACAATATTAATCAAAAATTTTTTGAATCCCCCCTTTATTTTCCTTAAAAAAAAAAAAAAAAAAAAAAAAAAAAAAAAAAAATTTTTATATTAATTTTATTTTAAATTATTCTTTTATTATAATAATTTCCTCCTTTTTTTTAAAAAAAGGGTTTCCTCCTTTCTTTGACCTAAACCCCTTGCTAAAATTTCCCTTGTGAAAATGGGCCAAGGCTTCCCAGGGGGGAACTTTATTATAAAGGGGAAAAAGAAAAAATCCTTTTTTTAAAAAATTGTAAAATTCTTTCCTCCATCTTCCTAAAAACCCCCGGTCAGTTAATTTTATTTTATAAAAAGAAATTTTAAAATAAAAAATTATATGGTTAAAAAATTTAAATTAAAATAATATAAGAAAATATAAAAAATAAAAAATAAATTTTAAAATTTTATTAAAAGATTTTATTTATTTTTTTATGTATTAGGGCTTTAAAACTAAAAAAATTTTAAAAAAGTTATTAAATTCTAAAGCAATTTGTTTTTGTTTTAAATTTTATATTTATTAAATAGATTTTAAAAATTTTTTAAAAATAATTAATTTATTTTTTAGTTTAAATGTTTTTTTTTTATATATTTAAATTTTATTAAATTAATATATTCTTTTATAATTTTTGGGGTTATTAAATTTGTATAAAATTTAATTAATTAATTTGGTTTTTTTTTTATTTATTTTTACTAGAACAATTTTTTGAGAAAATTTTTTTAAATTAAAAGTTATTTTCTTTTTTTATTATATTTATAAATTTTTAAATAAAATTATTTAAAATTTAAAACATATTATGTTTTTTTTATTTTATATATTTAAAGTTTAAAATTTTATTTTAAAATTTTTTGAATCTAATATTTTTTTTTTTATTAATTGGTACCATTAAATTTTAAATTATTCAAGTTACAATTATTTCTTTTTCCTTGTATTTTCATTTACCTAAAGATTCTTTTTACAAAATCTTTTTTTAAATTAATTCGTTTTAAGATATTTTTTTATTTTATTTAAAATAAAAAAAAATCTTTTTGGTTTCTTTTTTGGGGGAAATTTAGTAAATTAATTGTTTTTCTTTACCGTTTTGACAAATCAATGAAAAAAACATTTATTTTTTTTCCCAAAAAATTTATTTTTTAAAACCCCTAAGGTTTCCCTCTCCCCTTCCCCTCTTCCCCCTTCCCCTTTCCTTCCCTATTCTTTTAATTATTACTTAAAATTAATAGTTTTTTGAATATATTTATTTAAATAAAATTATAAAAAAGATTTATTTTAATTATTCATTTTTAAAATTATTTTTTATTATATATTTTTTTTATTTTAATTATACTATTTATTTTTAACCTTGTCCCTCATTTTCACCCAAGGGGGAATTATTTTCACCAAAACCCATAAATAAAAAAAATAAACCAAAAAAACAGAGGGTTTAAACACAATTAAAATTAAAATTAAAAATATAATAACCAATATAAATATATATATTTAAAGTAAATAATATTTTATATAAAATATGAAAAAAAATATATAAAAAATTATGCATATTTTAAAAGAAAATTAAAATTTTAAAATATATATATTTTTTTAAAAAAAGAATATATAACAAAAGTAAAAATATATATAAAATTATTTTTATATATTATAATTTTATATATATATATATATTATATATATATATAATATTTAGTTAACAAATACTAAATGTTTTAATAAGGATATTAATTTTTAACCCCAAAACAAAAAAAAAAAACCCAAAGAACAAAAAAAAAACATATATATTATATATATAAAATATATAATAAATTTTAATATATCTATATATATATAAAAATTTTATAATATTTATTTTTTAAAAATTAATATATATATATATATATAAAATATATATTTATAAATATATATTATATAAAATTCTATATATATATAATTATTTAAAATAATAAAATTATTTTAAAATATATAAAATCTTTTAAAAATAATATATTTATAATATAAATGAATTTTTATAAAATATATATATATATATATGCCCTATAAAATCTTTTTATATATAAATTAATATTTTTTATATATTATAATTATTTAAAATATTATTATATTATATATATTTTTATTTTATAATATATATTAAAATATATATATATTTATATTTTATATATATTATTTTATAAAAATTATTTTAATAATACAAATTTTAAATATGTTTTTATAATATATTTATATATATTTTAAATTAAAATATAATATATGTATATATAAATATAAATATTTATAATTTATATGTTTTATATTTAAATATATTAATATAATAAATAATAATATATATTTTTATATTAATAAATATATTTTTTGGGTTACCTTTTGGTTAATTCTCCCCCCCCCCCCAAAAACCCCCCTTCTTTATTTTTATTTTTTTTTTTTATATATATATTTATATATATATATATATATTATATATATATATATATATATATTATTATTATATATTTGTTTATATAAAGTATTAATATATTATATCTATATATATATAAAATTAAAATATTTTCTATTAAATTAAAATATATATATAATTATTTTTTATTTTTTTAATACACAACATTTTCCCGTTAATATTATTCAAAAAAAACACTAAATTTTTTCCCTTTCCCCTTTTTTTTTCCCTTTTCCATATTTATATATATATATTAAAATAAAAAGAAAATATATTATCAATTTTTTTCCCAAAAAATAAAATTAAGTAAAAAATGTTTTAATTTTAAATTTTTATATCCCTTAAAAAAATATTTTTTTGAATTTTTATTGAAAAAGAACAACAAAAATAATAATATATATTTATATATATTATATATATTATATTTTTAAAATATATATATATATATATATATATATTTTATATTTTTTTAAAAAATTAAAAATATTTAATTTTAAATTCATACATAATTTTATGGGGGATACTTTTTTTACAAAAAAAAAACAAAAAAAAAAAAAAAAAAAAAAAAAAAAAATTTTATATTTTAATATAAAAATATATATAATTTATATATATATAATATTTTTTTTTTTTTTTTTTTCCCCCTATATCAAAATTTATAATATCATATAAAATTATATTATATAAAATATAATATATTTTTATTATATATATATATTTTATATAGTATATATATAATATATTTTTTAAAAAACAAATATATTTTATAAAAATATAAATATATTTTCATATTATTTTTATTATATTTTTATATTATATATATAATTAAAAAATATAAAAATTTTTTGGAATAAAAATTTTTACAAATAAATATATTTTAATTTTTAATAAAATATGAAATTATATATAAATATTGAAATATATCTTATATATATATTAATATATTATATATATATATTTTATATATATATATTTTTATATATATATATTATATAAAAAACCAATAAAATAGGAGACAGATTTTATAGATACAATTGTATTTTCCTATATATAAGTAAAAAATGTTAGATTAAAAATATCCTTAAATAAAATTTTCACATATTGAACACACGCACACCACACCCCACCCCATAAAATATATATATATATTATTTTAATATATATATAAAAATATAATTAATTAATATATATATTTTATTATATTTTTTTCCCACATTAATAGTCATACATATATTTAAGGGAGGGATATTTTAATTTTTTAACACACACACACACCCCCAAACAAACACACACCCACACACACACACCCCCACACACCCACCCCAAAACACATATATATTTTAAAATATAATTAAAATATATATATGTATATATTATTTTAAATATATATATTATAAAAATTTTATATATATTAATTTTTATATAAAAAAAAATATTTTAAAATATATATATATATAATATAATATATATATATTATTTAATTAAATTTTATAGTATAAAATATATTATATATAAATATTATATATATATTATATATAATATTTTATATTATTATATATATTTTATAAATTTTAAATAATTTTAGATATAATGTTATTTAAATATTTTATATATTATATTATAATAAAAAAGAAAAAAAAAAAAAAAATATAAAATAAATATTTTATTATTAAAATATATATATTTATATATAATATATATATATTATATAATATTTTAATTATATATTATTTTTATATATAATTCTTTTAATATATATATTTTATAATTTTTACAAAAAAAACAAAAAAAACCAAATATATCTTATTATATTATATTATAATATAATTGTTTTTATTATTTTTTAAAATTATTTTTATATATCATAATTTTATTTTTTATTATATATCAAAATTATTATTATTATTTTTTTAAAAATTATTTTATTATAAAATATATATATTTTAATAAATATATATATATATATATATATATATATTATATATATATTGTATATATATATATATATATTTATATAATTCCTTATAAAAAAAAAATAATATATATATATATATATATTATATTATGATTATAAGAATAAAATGGAAAATTAAAAATTATTTAATTTTATATATAAAATTTTCCCAATTATATAAAAATATTTTTTTTTAAAAAAAAATTTTTATTATCTTTTTTAACTTTTTTATATTTTATAATTATATTTTTTTTATATTTTTAAAATTATTAATTTATATTTTTATATATATATATATAATATATATATATATATATATATTTATTTATAAATTATATTATTTATATAAACCATCCATATTCTTTTTAATAAATCTTTTACCATTATTATATATATCAATTTACTTATATAAATAATTTTATTTTAATTATTTTTAAAAAATATATATTTATAATATATAAATATATTTATATATATATAAAATATTTTTTTTTTTTGTTTTTTTTTTAAAAAAAACAATAATGCAAATTTATAAATTATAATAATAAAACTATCAAAATTTCTATCCTTCATCAAATAGTTTATATATATTTATATATAAAAACTATATATATATAAATATATATATATTTTATATTTTTATATATATATATAAATTATATATTATATATATATAAAAATATAATATATATTATATATATATATTATATATATTATATTTATTTTATATATTTATTATATGAATATATGATATTACACATAATAAAAAGATAAAATTTTTATGTTAATATAAATTTTTATTAAAAAAAATTATATTTACCATTTATAAGAAATATGAAACAATAATATAATATATGAAGTGTAAAAACTTTTTATCTAAATTAAATATATATAATTTTTAAAAATTTTAATATTATAAAAATATTTTCTATAAAATAATATATTATATAAATTTAATAATATATTATATATATATATAATATTATATATATATATTATATAAAATTAATATAATATATATATATTATAAAAATTTAAAATATATATATATATACCCAAATTTATATATTATATATATATATTATTAAAATTATTTTAATTTTTACATACCCAACGAAAAAGAAATTTTCCCTTGCCTTCCACATGTATAAAAATTTCCAATACATAAAATCCCAATCAAAACATACTATATTATTTTATAATATAAAAAATTAAAATATATATATATATATAATTATATATATATATATTTATATAAAATATAATTTTTCATATATATGCTTATCATAAACTGAAATCTGAATTTTTTTACAAAAATTTTGAAAAACTATATGTCCATATGGAGGGTGCCCTATATGTGAAAATTTTTTTTTATATTTTATATAAAAATGACCTTTTTCTGTAAATATAAAAAAATAAATATTTTATATAATATATAATATTTTATCTATATATATATTTATATTAAAATAGATATTGGGTGTGTGTGTGTGTGGTGTGTGTGTTTGGGGTGGGGGTGGGGGTGTGTGTAGTGTGTTTTGGTGTGGTGTGTGTGTTGTGTTTGTTTTGTTTGGTATTTTTTGTATAAAATTGTATTTTAAAAACCATATTTTAAATTTTTGTAAAAATTTTGGAAATATAAGGTAATTAACATGTTTATAAATTTTGGGTATATAAGGTAATAGGCAAATATATTTTTAGCTTAAAAATACTGTATATATTTATTTTTGGGGTATATTTTGGATTATATCCTTAAATATTGTTTTTTTTATATTTATAAATAAATTCCTTATTTTTAAAAATTTTATATATCTATATTTAAAAAAATTTGTGTTTTTCCAATGTATGGTTTTAGTTATAGGGTTAATTATATATAATTATATATAATATTATTTTTTATTATAATTATATATATAATATTTTTAAAATATTATATTTTATATATAATTTTATATAATAGATGATAGATAAAATTAGAAATATGGGAAAAAATATTTGTTGTTTTTGTGTGTTTGGTGTGTGTGAAATGTAAATAAATATATATATATATATATAATTATATTATATATATATTATATATATATAGATATAATCATTATATATTATAGATTATATTAAAATTAAATATATTTTTTATGTTTTAAATTATTTTATATTTTATTATTATTATTATATTTCATTTAATATTATATATTTAATTATTTTTTTGTGTGTTGTTTTGTGTGTGTGTGTGTGGGTGGGGTGTGTTGTGTGGGTTGTGTTGTTGGGGGGTGGTTTGGGGAGGGGTTTTTAATAAAATTTTTTGGCAAAAGTTTTACTGGGGGAAAAAAACGTTTGGAATAAAAAATCCATTTTTTTTAAAATTTAAGGATGATTATAAAAATTAAAAAATTAGCCATAATAAAATACAAAAATTTAAAAAATTTTAGTTTAAAAATTAAATCAAAAAAGCCATAAAAATTTTATTTTTTCCAGTTAAAATTTTTTTTGTATTTAATAACAAAATAACGTTATTTTCGCTGCCGACTGTGAAACCCTTTTTGGGTTTCTACAGTAAAACGTATTTTCCCCAAACGACCCTTTATCTCTCGGTCCGAACGAAATTCCCTCAGGGGAGCTTCCCTTTGGGCCTCTGCCCGGGGGGGGGGGGGGTGCGCTTCTCCCCGTTTTCCCCTCCAGTGTCATCCCACGTCTCCAATCCACGTGCCATCCCCCCTCTCTCCCCTCGTTTTCCATTCAGGGTTCCTCCCTCGGGCCAAAATCCCATTTTAAAGATATCTTCCTAGGCCTAATTTAATTGTGACAAAAAAGCTTTAAATGAATTTAAAAGTATTCTAGTGCCCAATTTCTTTTTTTTTTCGGTGAATTCAGATTACAAAATGAATGTGTAAATAGAAAATTTAATTTTAATGATTTGGTCGGTTCCAAAAACTCTAAAAAAGGGAAAATTATAGTTTTAATTTTTCTTACGTGAAAAAATTCATTTTTTGCGCATTATCCCTTGTTAGTGTCTTGAACATAATTTGGGTTTTTGCTTCAATAGATTCCGCTCTGACTCATTTCCCACGCCCAAAGGTTAGTCTAAAAAGGGGGGATCTTTTTTTTGAATTTTTTAACTCACAAAATTTTGTAAGCTTCAAAAAGCCTTTTTTTTTTTTAGTAAAAACCCGGGTATGTAGTTATGATGGCCTTACAATGTGTTTTTTCTATCTATCTATCTATTTTTATATATATATATATTATAATATATTTTTAAAAATTTTATATAAATTTTCCTTTTTGCCATAAACTTATATGTTTTTGTATAAAATTATTGTTTTTAGGGTATTACATACTTCCCACAAACACAAAACACACAACACACACACCACAACATATAAATATTTTATTATATATTATATATATATATATTAATAATATTTTATTAATATATAAATTTTTTTAAAATCCCCCACATGTTTATGTACAATTTTTATATTTTTTTTATATCTTTTTTTCATATAAAAAAAAAAAATTTACAATTTGAAATTTCAAACCCAAACCCCGCATTTGATTATTTTCTAAAATGACTGCTCTTCCATCAAAATAAACCCCATAATATTTTATATTTTATTTTAATATATATTTTATAAAATTTATTTTTATATTTTATATATATATTATTTTTTTATATATAAAAAAAAAATTTATATATATATATTTTAAAAAACATACATACATATAAAATATATTAACAATATATATTTTTATAGATATAATTTTTTTTTTTTTTTTTAAATGGGGGGGCAAATTTTTATAACTCTAAAAAATTATGAATTTATTTTCATGTACAATATATATTTATATTATGTACATATTTCATTTATATATTGATATATATACTTATAATAGGTAGGGCCCTTAACATTTTTATTTTTTCAAATTTACCCTATCTTTTCTACTATCCTCTTCTCTATTTTAATATAAATTAAAATACAAAATTAATGAATATGTTTTATAAAATGTATACTTTAATTTATATATTTATAATAAAATTATTATAAAAAGGGATATATATATTATATAAAATTATATATATTTTATATTTTATAAATATTTATTTATATAAATGCAAAAACCCCACCACTAACCACATATATTTTTTTGGGGTGAAAATATTTATATAGTATATAATATATACCCATAAAATCCATTACCTTAAAATTTTATTTTTTTTCTGTACATTTTCCACGGTTTCTATCTTTCTATCTGCTTTTCTATCTACCCATCTATATTATATATATTATTTTAAATATATATATATTATATATATATATATAATATTATATTATAATATATAAAAATTAATATTGTATTATATATATAATATATATAATATATATATATATATATTTTCTTTATAAATTTAAAATATTATGTTTTTAATATATCAAAGGGGTATGAAATGTTCTATCTATCAATCTCTCTCTCTTATTTGTGTGTGTGTGTTGTTTGTGTGGGGGTGTGGCCCCTGTGTTTATATGTGAAAACAAAATGAAACCATAAAAAATTTATACATAATAGATGTTTTTGTAAGGAAATTTGTTTAATTAAATATATATATAAAATATATAAAAATAAAAATATTTTAAAATAATTTATAAAATGATAAAATAGATAATAGATAGATAGATAGATAGATAATATAGATAGTTTAAAATATGTATATAAGTGTGTAAAAATACATTTTGGGGTTTACTTATATAAAAATATATAATATATATATATATATATATAATATATATATTATATATATAATAAAATATATCTTGGGAAAGTTTTTTTTTTTTTATTATTAAACAAAAAAAAAAGGTTTACATTGCTTTCCAAAAAACCCTGTTCATCGGGAAAACCTGCTCTGGCAGAGTTTTTGAGTTGTGTCAATGACCAGACTGTGAACCGGGCTTCTCGCGAAGAGTATGTAAAATCATATAAAAAGGGACACACCCACACACACACCACACACACACAAAACACACAAAAACCCCAAAAAATATATAAAAAAAATAGTAAAATTTTATATATATATATATAAATATATATATAAAATTTTATTTTAATTTTAATAAATAAATATTCTAATTATAAATAATTTTATAAAAATCTATTATTTTTAATTCTACCCCCCAAATATATTTATAATTAATATACATAAGTTTTATGTATATATTATCCTTTTATATTATTTTATAAATATAATATTTTATAATTTAAATATTTATAAAAATATTAATATATAAATATATATATATATATTTTAAAATAATATATATATATATATAATATAATATATATTATATATTTAGTAAAACGCATCATCACATATATCTAAAATTTTTTAAAATAAAAATATATAAACACTGGTGGGCAAACCACCCCCCCCCAAAAAATAAGGGGGTTCCCAAGGGATAAAATGGAAAAATTTCCTAAAAAGGTCCCCGGGCCACTTCCCTAAGGGAACCCCTGGTTTGACCCTACCAGGGTCCTAAAACTAAACCACCCAAAAAAAAAACGAAAATTAATATATTTAAAATAAAATAATATATAAAAAAAATATTATTATTATATTTAATATATGTATATATATATATATATATATATATATTTTATATATATTTTTTATATATAATTTTCATATACGCCCCTACTACCACACATACACACACACCCCATGCACCACACATACACACCCACCCCGGGCCACACAAACACACATATACCCCACACACACAAACACCCCCCCCAAACACCCACCACACACACATTATATAAAAATATGTATATATATATATAATTTTTGTATAAAATTAAAATATATTTTTATATAAAAATATTTAAAATAAAATATATATTATAATATTTTAAAATAATATAAAAAGATATATATATTAAAATATTTTATATTATATATATATAAAATTTTTTTTTCAATCCCACACATACGTAACACAAACTTACCCACACACACACACACAAACACAACTCAAAACACACACACACAAAACCAATATAATAAAATTTATAAAAATAAAATATCTATTATTATATATAAAATTTATATATAAAATATATATATTAAAAATTTTATAATATTGCATATATATTTTTAAATGTAAATGTGTGTGTGTATATCGGGATGTTTCCTTTTAAAATATTATATATTTTATATATATATAAATTTTATATATATAATATATATATTTTAATATTATATTTGTGTGGGGTGGGGTTTGTGTGTGTGTGTTTTGTGTGTGTGTTTTGTGTTTGTGTGTGTGTTTGTGTGTTGTGTGTTTGTTTGTTTACATAATGTATTCATCTACCCATATGCATATATACATATATACATTTATATATATATATATATATATATATATATATATATATATATTTTATATTTTAATTATAAAATATATATGTATATAAAATATAATATATATAATATATATATTATTTTATAAAATTTTAATATATATATATTTTTATATAAAAATATTATATAATTACCAATGTATAACATATAAATTGATATATTTTTTTTGTTTGGGGAAAATTGGATAGGTATCCATTTTTTTCTTGTTATATACCCCAATACATATGTTGTGTACAAAAAATTTTTCCCTACATAGACATACCTATAAGGCAAAACAAATGCCCCAGAAATGTACAAATTTTTATAATTTTTATTTTATTTTTCTTTTATTTACCATTCATTTTAGCTGAGTAGGGAAGTCTATATAAAAAAATATAACTTTTTATCAAAAGATTTATAAAAATTATGTTCATTATATACTTTTTCATTTGGGGAAAATTTTTTGTTACTTTTCCCTTAAAACACAAGTTATTTCAGAGAGAACGGGTTTTTTTTCCCCCCTTACGGGCTCCCAACCCGACCCCCCTTAGCTTTGGGGGCGAGCGTTTGATGACCATCTCCCTAAAATAGCGGGGAGAGAATATTCCAACCTAAAGGGCCCCCCTTGAGGGACAAGGGCTAAAAAACTCATTACCGTGCCCGTGGCCCCAGGCCGTTCTTTCTGGCCAAAGAGCCCTTTCATCCTTTCAACTGGGTTTCTCACACCTTTTGGAAGTGGACATTTTGAAATGTTTGAGGAAAAAACAAACAAAAAGGGGGGGGAAAAAAAGATTGAAAAATTAGTTTTGATTCGAGGGCTGAGGCATGGGTCTCAGGCTCCCATCTTCTTCTCAGTTTCAAAAAAAGGCATAGGGATTGGGGGGAAAAATCATGGGGAGGTCATGTCTACGGTAATAATCTTTGGGAATATTGGTGGGGGACTTACGGCCAAACCTGTAGGGGCAATAATGAACATTTTTAAATGATTTCTGCATGAATTTACAGGCAGGTCTTCCTTACAATATAAATGTCATAGAAAAGGCAGGGTTTTTTGGGGGTGGAGACGTTTTAAAAAGCAATACTGAGCGAGATTGATGCTGGGGAGGAATGGGTTTATTAGTGAAGTGGTTAGGGTTGATAATAAATTTAAAATGGGGTTTTCCCCTGTAATTGGGGGCAACCCGCGGCACAAGGAAAATTTTCCTCCTTTTTCTTTTTGGGGGCATTGCTTGGAAAGGAAGTGTTCTCCGTGGAAGGGGGCTGTAAAAAACGATTCCCCTTTTTGGGTTTGGGGTAAAAAAGGGGACTGAAAAGATCTTCAAATGTGGGGGCGTTTAAAGACAGGGCCTTGTGGAAAAGGGGGTGGTAAGTACTGCGAAGAGATGGATGATAAGGCCGGGTGGGTTAAATAAAAAAGTAACAAAGGGGGGGGGGTATTTGATGGAGAAAGCTTTGGGGGGGAAAAATTCAGTAGAAAGGGGGGTTTTGGAAAGAAGGAACGTTTCCCGGGTTTGGGGGTAAAGATCTGGGTGGTTGATCTTAAATTTGGGCTGAGGTAAAAGTAACCCTGAGGAGGAATGTACTAGTGTTCATTGTAGTTGGGGCAGATTAGAGGGATGGGTCCGGGAACCTGGGGAAATTTAAAACAGGGGATAAATGTTAAAGGGGCAAGGGGTCATTGCCCCTATAAAAGGTTAAAAACCTCGTTACCCCCCAATGGCAATATGTTGAGGAGTAGGGGCTAGAAAGTGTAAAAGGGAATACCCTCCCATGGGTTCCCAGGCTGTTCATGACCCAGCACCAAAAGTCACCTTTCACCCTTTTCAAGACACTCTCAACTTTAAGGAAGGGGTTTTGTAGAAAGGAAACGAAGGAAGGGGAAAAAACAGTATAAAATTTGTTGAGTCCCGGGCTGGGGACCCAAGGGAGGGTGATCCTTGGCAAATTTACCTCAGTCTTTCCCTTCCCTAGCCCCCCCCCCCCCCCCCGCAAAAACGGTCCCTTGGGCGGGTTTTAAAAGTTCCCATTTCAGCACTTTTAATTAACCCTTTTTTTTTTGATAAATGTATAAAAATTTACTTTCCTGCAAACTTTAGTGCTACTCCCATTTATTAAATCTGGGCGTTTTAAAAACCATTTTGATTACAAGCTATGAATTACAAACATACCTCATTTTGGGGATTTTTTCGGGCATTCCCTTTACTGTGGTTCAATGGGCCGTGGCGGTGACTGGGAAAAAACACTGGGAACCCCGGGGGGAAACCATTTTCCCCCCTCCAAACATCATATTTCCCGGCGCCTGCCCGACGCGAAGGTATTACTAAAAACTTAACGATAAAAAAAGACACAAATAACAAAGTAAAAAGGGGAAAAAAGAGAACCAAAAATTTAAGAGAAGGAAAAACCCTGGGAAAAAATTTCTTGGGGGACGAGAGATGGGTCCAAAGGGAGGGCTGATCCCCCACACTGGGGGCCCCCGGGCCCCCCGTCTCCTGGCCCTTCCCCTTTGCAATGGGAAAGGATTAGGGGAGTTTGGGCATGTGATAACGAGAACACCGGATCCAAGGGGGCAAAATTCAACGCATGTTCATAATAAAAAATCTAAAATCTTGTTTTTTTTTTTTCCTTTTTTTTTTTAAGTACAAAAAATTCTACAAAATGACCAAGGGGTACAGAGGGAAAGTAAAGGCGGCACCCCCGGGCGTAAGGGGCTAACCCAAAAAAATAGATTTTTTTTAAACCCTTTTCCCAAACATATGAAAAGCTGGGTGTCCTTCTGTGGGTCCTCTCAATTTAAAAAAACGAAAACAGAGAGGAAAGCTTGCCTTCATTAAGTCAAAAGGCTTTCCTTTGGGCCCCAGAGAGGAAAAATACACATAAAAAATTTGGGTGTTTTTCCCTTTAAAAATTTAAAAATAAAAATAAAAAAGGGAATAATGATGAAAAAAAAATATAAAATAAACAGAAAAAGGGGAAGAAATTAAGCAGAGGTTTTTTGGAAAATAAATTTAGTGGTTAAAATTTATATATTGTTATGGTGTGTATAGATAAAAATACATACATAAAATACATACATCATATTTTAATTTTTTTAATTTTAATTTTTTAAAAATATATTATATTATATATATAAAATTAAAATTTTTATATTTTTTTTTGTGTGTTTTTTGTGGTGTGTGTGTGTTTTTAGTTTTGTTTTGAGAGAGAGAGAGATATGAGGGATGAATGGAAAAAGGTGTTTTTACATGCAACACAGGAAATTTTTTTCACTGTTATTTTTAAACGGAAATTTGAAATACAGAAGTTAAAGCAACTTTCAATATATCTCATGTGGTATAATTTCATTTTTTATTTTTAAATTATATAAAAATTCAACAAAAAGTGATTTTTATTCTTTTTTATGGGATGAGAAAGGACGATTGCCGATGAATATATTTTATGACATATACACAGATAAAAAAATACACAGATGAAAAAATAATGTTCGTGTTTGGCATTTGATCGCATATATAAAAAATTCTCCTCGGATTCACTTACATTTTATAAAAAAAAACATATAAAACTATTTTATTAAAATACAAGAAAAATTTTCCTCCTGTAATCTTTTACTAAAATCCTACAAAAAGTCATAACACTCGGAACAAATTTGGCCAACGACTTCCCATTTGGGGACCCTTTTTTGATGAGGGAGAGGAGCTCTTCTTTGGGAAAATTGGGACAAACGGGGGCCCTCTCTCTAAACACCCTATCAGGGGCAGCATGCATGTAATGAAAAATCTTTGGAACTAAAAAAACAAGCATATCGGTAAAACTTGATCAAATTAACAATCCCACATATAAAAAAATAACCCTATACAGCACAATCGAAAAAAAAACTTTTAAAAACTAAGATCCTCTGGGTTAGGGTTACCCTTTGATGTACTCCATGGGGCTTTAAATAAACCACCTTTCAAAGGGAAAAGGGCCCTTTTTTTAAAACTGGCTTCTCCTTTTTATGTACTCCCTTTTATGTCCCCACTAGGCTTTTGATTTTTTGGGAGAAAACCCCATTGCAAAAAAACACAGCGTATGGTTCTCCTTCATAAAGTACTCCCAATGTTTTATTTTTGGGCCCGATTTAAACCCGAGAAGTTTTTTTTTCAAAATCTCCCAGCTATAAAGGTTTTTTCTCCTGTTATGAAAATCTTTTGTGTCTTACCCAGATAATTTTTAATGAGAAGGCCCTTTTTGCAAATCTCACAGCTTATGGCTTCTCTTTTTTGTGTAAATTCCCTGTGGATTACTTGACAATTTTTGCGTGAGAAGGCCTTATTGAAATCTCACAGCTGTATGGCTTCTCTTGTGTGTGTATTCTCATATGGATTTTAGGTTTGATTTTTCTGAAAAGGCTTTTTTGGGAAACCCCACAGCTGTATGGTTTTTTCTTTTTATGCACTCCCCATTGGGCCCTTTCTACCTTACTTTTTAAATAAAGGGCCTTTTTTCAAATTTTACAGTGTAGGCTCCTTTCATGCATTCTCATATGATTTTTTTAGACTAATTTATATGAGAAGGCTTTGTTGGGAAAACTCACAGCTGTATTTCCCTTTTCTTTTGTATGCACTCTTAAAATGCCTTATATTTTGACTTTTCCATAGAAGTCCCCTTTTTGCAAATTTCACGCTGTATTTTCCTTTCATGCATTTTTCTATGAATCTTTTGACTACATTTATTGAGAATTTTTTGTTTTCAAATCTCACCTCTGTTGGTTTTTTAAATTTTAAAGTAACTGCATAAAGACTTTCAGAGGGTTTTTTTTTTGAAAAAACCTTTTTTTACAAATCTCACTTTTTTATGGGGTTCTCCTTTGTATGTACTCTCAATGTTCCAAAATTAATTTCCTTGAGAATGTTTTGGGTTTCAAATTTCACAAGGTAGGCTTTTTAGTGTTGTTCGATGTCCTTAACCGAAAATAATTTTCCCTGTGAATGCTTTGTTTTCAAAAAAAAACTCGCAGTTTTTATGGCTTCTCTTTTTTATGTACTCTTATGTGGGTTTACAAGATAACTTTCCAGAAAATGTCTTACTTTCAAGTGTCACAGGTAAAATGATTTTTTCTTTTTATGGGCCCCTCATGTTCTTCCCAATTATGTTTTTTGTGAGATGGCCTTTTTGCATAGTTTTAAGGGTGTAAAGTTTTCCCCTTCCCGTATGCAATTTATATGATTAAAAAAAATAGAATCAAAATTGGAAAGGGCCCTTTTTTCAAAAACCCCAGTTGTATGGGTTCCCCTCTTATGTAGACCCAAAATTTTTTTTAATTACTTTTGGATGGGGAAAGTTTATTTAAAAAATCCCCAGTTGTATTGGTTTTTTCCTTTGAGTGGACTCTCATGTTTTTCCGGGTGTGACTCCTTTTAGACAATTTTCCCTTTCCACACACCTGACTGGGAAAAAATTTCCCTTTTGGATTCCAATTTTAGTTTTTTTGTATCTTCCTTCGTTTTTCCTCGTACTTTACTTGAACCCCCTGATGAACACTTTTTCCCCAGTCCTTAGCCCCCAAAGGGAAATTTTTTTACATGTCAAAATTTCAATCCTGAAACCAATTTCATGGGGTCTTTTTTCATATGATTTTATGTCTCAGATCAAGGGATTATGAAGGAAAAGATTTTTTACGTATTCATTTTACGTTAAAAACACTTCTTTCTCGGTTTTATCTCCCTAATCCCGTGGTTTTCCTTTCCCTTTTTTTCCCGGGATGTACTTTGGTTTAAAATCTTCGCTGGCTCTTCTTTGACGTTGACCCCCCGTGCCGACTATTTCTTTAAACCCCTGAATGGGGCCGAAGGGATGCCTTTACCGAGGAACCATCACACCTTGGAAAGGGAAAATAACCCAAAAAAACAGACTGCTTTAAAAAACAATGCTAAAAATTAAAAATCTTAAACCAGATACATAACTATACCATATAAACCTATATATCAGAAATACAAAAATATATACATTTTTATAAATATTAAAATATATATATATATATAAAATAAAATTTTATATATATTTTAATACTTTTAAAAATTTTAAAATATATATAAAATATATTATTATATTAAATTTTAATAATTTAATAAAATTATAAATAACTTTTTACAATATTCTAAAATTTTAAATAAATAATATAAAATTTATTATTATAAAAATTAAAATATAAATATATATAATATATTTATTTAGATAAAAATATAATATATATATATTTATATATAATATTTATTATATATATATATATATATATATTATATATATATTTTATATATTTTATAATTTTTATATGTCTATATTATACATATAATATTTTCAGATTAAACATTAAATTTTTTTAATAGTATAAAAATTTTAAAAATTTTTTTTTGTGTGAAAAAGTAGTATATAATTTCATTAATATGTGATTAAACCTATTTTCTTTTTATAGATATAAAAGATATTTAAAATAATTTTATGTGTGAAAAAATGTAATTTTATAGAAAATCTATATTTAATTATATATTATATATAAAATTTTAATATATATATATAAAAAATATATATATTAAAATATAAAATATAATTATATATTTTAAAAAATATATTTAATATTATATATTATAAATTTTTATTTCTTTATATTTTCTATAAAAAATTTTTAAAAAATTAAAATCTCTAAAATTTTTATATATACATATAATATAAAAAAAAATTTTTTATTTATAATATTATAAAAATTTTAATATTCAAAAATTCCCAATTCTCTTTCTCTCTCTTTCTTTCTTCTCTTCCCATATTTTTATTATATATATAATAATATATATTATAAAATATAATTTTAAAATTTTATACTTTAAAAATTTTATATGTATATTTTATATATTATATAATAAATAATATATATATTTTAAAAAAAAAAGGGAAAGGGAAAAATATAGAAAGGTTAACTTTCCTTCTTCTTTTTTTTTAAAATAAATTTTTATTTATTATTTATTCATATTATATATAATATATTTGGGATAATAAAGAAAAAAAAAAAAAAAAAAAGTTAAAAATTAAAAAATTGTATATTATAATTATTTTTAATATAAATATATATAATTTTAAAAATTTTTTATAATATTATGTATATATATATTATATAAATCTAAATAAAATTTATTATATATATATTTTATTCTCTTTTATATATAATAATAAAATATTTATATTAAAGTTTTTTATATATTTTATTTGTTTATAATAATAATAATATAAAATATATATATATATATTTTAAATATATTTTATTATATTATATTTATATAATATTCTATATTAAAATATATATAATTAAAATTTTTAATATTATTAAATAAAAAATAATTTTAAAAAAATATATATTAAAAAAAAAAATTAAAAGTATATAATTTTTTTTATAAAATAAAACACATATATACATATTTCTAAAATAATAATAAAATATATTTTACAAGGATATTATATATAATATAAATTTTTATATTTTATTCTATGTTTAAAAAATATATACCCAAAATAATAAAACCAAAAAACCCAAACCCCAAATATATATTTATTATATTATTATAAATATGTTATTAATTTAAAATATATATATATAATATATATATATTTATTAATATATAAAATATATATTTATATATATATTTTTATATTATATATATTATAATATAAATATTTTTCACCTAACAAAAACAATTTTTAAATATTTTTTTTCACACCAAAAACAAAAAAAAAACAACCAAAAAACACATATTTTTAAATATATATATAAAATTAATATAAAATATATATATAAAGTGTTTGATATATATAAAATTTAAATTTATAATGTTTTAATATATTTTTTTAAAATTTTATATAAATATATAACAAAAAAAAAAAAAAACATAATATTTTATATAATATATATATATATTATAAAATATATATATATATTTTTATATATATATATATATTATATAATATATATTTTATATATAAAATATTTTATATTTAAAATAAATATTATAATATTTTTTATAATATTATTTAAAAAACAAAAAAAAAAAAAAAAAAAAAAATATATATATATATATATATATTATATATTTTATATATAAAATTTTTATTTAAAATATTATTTAAAAAATTTTATATTCCCCCTTTTTATATTTATATATATATCTATTTATCTTTTAAAATTATTAAAATAATATTTTAAAATAAAATATATTTTATATATTATATATATATATATATTATAAAATTTTATATATATATATATATATATATATAAAATATATATATATTATATTATTATATATATTATATAATATATATATTCTTCCTTTTTAATATATAATTTTATATTTATAATTAATAAACCCAAAACCCAAACCCCCCCAAACCAAAAAAAAAAATACTTATATATCTAATTATAAAAATATATTTTATATAAAATTATATTATATATCTATATATATTATATACTTATATTTTATAGGTTATTTAACCCCCCTATTAAAAATTTTTTAAAAATTTTTATATTCTAACAACACCCCCCACACACAACCTATTATTAAACTATATAATATTTTTAAAATAATATATATATATATAAAATTTTTATTATATTATAATAGTTATATATTATAATATATATAACCCAAGATACCTATATTTATGTAAATTAAAACTATTTTTCCATTTTTATATATTACAATTTTTTTAAAAAAATTTTTTTTTTTTTATAAATTTTTAAAAAAAATTTTTATCATTACTTATATATATTTATTTATAAGGGTTAATAATATTTATATTTTAAACCCATAAATTAAAATTAATAAATCATAAATATTTTAATTTTTATATATATAATTGTAATAATTTTTATTTATAAAGGATTTTCCAATTTTAAATTTAAATAAACTAGAAAATCCAATTTATTTATAATTAAATTATATTTTAAAAATTTTAAAAATTTTTTTTATTTAGTATTAAAATTTTTTAGACTTTTTTCTTTAGTTTATTTTGGGAAATTAATAAAAAACCTAATAAATTATTGGGCCTGCAATTTTTCCCCTAATTTATTATTTTTATAAAAAAATAATAAAAAGAAATGTTTAAATAATTCTAATTCTAAAATTTAAAATTTTATATAATTTAAATTAAAAGATTTTTTTAAAAAATAAAAATTTAAATTTTTTGGTGGGGGGGTTTAAAATATTTGGGGTGGGGGTGGTTGGTGGTTTGGGTGTTGACCAAAAACCTATTCAACCTTGATTCAAACCAACCCACCACCAATAAAAAATATGTAGGAAAAATTTAAAATAATAAAATATTATTATAATATCTATTAACAGATTAAAACAAAAAAATTAATTTTTTTTTTTATAAAATAAAAACAGTTTCCAAAAATTTTTAACCCAAATTTAATTTTTTTACAAAAAACCCTCTATCCTTTCCTTTTTTCTCCAAACCTTTCCTTTCTCTCGGGCTTTCTCTTTCTTGTTTTCTTTAATTTCCTTTTTAAAACCTAATCCTTTCTTAAAAAAAAAATATTTTAAAATTTTAAATATTAATTAATTTATTAAAAAAAATTAAATTTTTTGTTTTGGTGGGGTGTTTTTTGGGTTGGGGTTAATATATAATTAAAAATTAAATTAAAAATTTCAAATTTTTATTCTAAAAAATTTTTTTAAAATAATTTAATTCAAAAGGGTTGTTTGAATAAGTGTCCCCTTAAGATTAAAATCCGAAATTTTAACCCCCAAACATAATTAGAAAAATGGTTATTGTTAACCCCTTTTTTATTAAAAAATTTAAAACTTTTTTTCCCCAAAAAAAATTCTTGGATTTTAAAAATTTTTTTAAAGGTTTTTTACCGGAATATTATATATAATTTTTATTTATATTTTTTAAAATTTTTTTATATATAAAATATAATGGTAGTGTAGAAAAAGGTAAGAATTATAAATTTTTTTAAAAAAAAAAATATTTTTATATTTTAATAATCCTTTTAAATTTTTAAAAATTTATTTTTATTCCCTTATTTATGGTTTAAAATTTTTAAATAAAAATTATAAAACTTTATAATTTTAATAAATTTATAAATAAATTAAAAAGATTTAAATTTTTTTCATTAAAATAAAAGAAAAGTTTTCCAATTTTCCTTTAAAATAAAATAAAATAATAACTTAAACCAAATTCATTTAATTTTATTTTATAATTTTAAAAAAAAAATATTTTCCCCTTTAATTTATAATAAATATATAAAATAGGAAGGGGCATTTACCCCCTAAAAAAACCCCATTCGAATATGTTTACAAATTTAAAAAAAATTGAAAAATTTAAAACCCTTTGTGAAAAATTTTAAATGTCCTTTCCCCGAAAATTTTTAAAAATTTTTAACCCCATAAATAAATTAAAATATTTAATTAAAAAATTTTTAATTTTTATATAATTAATAAAATTTTTTAAATTAAATATAATTTTATACCTTGGTGTTTGTTTTTGTGTATGGGGTGGGGGGGTGTGTTTTTGTGTTTGGGGTTTGTGGTGGGTGTTGTGGTGTGGGGTTTTGATTTTGGTTGTGTGTTTATTCTTTCAAAGTGGGTTTGGTGAACCAAAAAATGTATGGAAAATTTGGTTTTTGGTAATATAGATTTTGTTTTTAAAAAAAAATTTTGGTATTCTTTAGGGAAAAGGACCCCCCATTAATTTATAAAATTAATTAATTTATTTTAAATAATTTTATATTTTGGTTTGGGGTTTGTTTTTTTTTTGTTTTTGGTTGCAATTTTTTCCAGTATTTTTAAAAGGTTTATGAAATAATTTTTTAACCCCTATAAATAATTTTCTTTTTATAAGGTATATGGGGCCTTAAAATCCAAAATTTTTTTGTTTTAAATCCGGCTTTCCCCGGTAAAATTTTTTTGGTTTTTCTAAGATTTGAAGGGAGGACTACCCTTAAATTTTAAAATTTCCAATTTAAACATTTTGAAGACAAAATTAAAAAAGGGGTTTTTCCTCCCTTTTTTTTTGTTCTAACCCCACCCTTCAAAGGGGCCCCCGGGGTTGCCCCATAAAAGCCGAGGTGAAACCCTTTTTTGAGCTAAATTTTCTCCAAAAATTGGGGGAGAAATCTTTATTCCCTTTTTCATACAAAATTTTTTAAAGCCTTTTAAACATAAACCTTTTCCCCTTCCCTTCCCCAGGGAAAAGGAGTATTAAAATGGCTTATCCCCTAATTTTTTATTTCCCCCAATTTTTTACCAAATTGTTTTTCATAAATTTTCCCGGGGAAAACGCCTTAAAAATCACCGAACCTCACAAATATAACAACTCCTTTCATTTCAAAACCCCAAACAAAAATTTTTAAATATTAAATTACCCCAAAAAAGAAAAATAAAAAATAAAATAAAAAGGGTTTCCTTTAAAAAGGATAATTTAAAGGTGGGTTTTTTACCCCATTTTAAAAATTTTATGGGGGCCAAATTAAAATTATTTAATTTATAAATGGCTTTAATTGATGTTTGATTTTGAAAAAGATGGGATTATATCCCATAAGGATATTTAAAAATTATTACACAGGGAAAATTGTTTTTTTGTTTTTTGGGTAGGGAAAAATTTTTGTAAAATTTTAAAATTTTATTATTTTATTATTTTAATTATTTTTAAAAATTTTAAAATGTTTGTGTTTGTGTGGTGTTTTGGGGTTTAATTTGTAAATAAATAATTTTTTATATTAAATATAGTTTATTAATTAATAAAAAATTATTTTAATCTATTAAATTTATAAAATCAAAAATTTATTATATCCCCCTTCTTCCCCCAAAAGAAAATTTTTTGGTGTCTTAAAAATTAAAGTATGTCAATTTTTAAAAATTTATTTTAAATTTTAAAAATAAGTAATTTTTTCCCCCCGATTTTTTGTTAAAAAAAATCTAACAATTTATAAAAAAAATTATTTTCTTAAATAGGGGGGTTGGGGGTGTTTTTGTGTTTTTTTTTGTTTTGGTTGGTGGGGTATGTTTTTAATTAAGGGTTTTGGAACGAGATCTTGGGTTTTAAGTTTTTTAACAACCCATTTTTTGTGAAAAATTTTTTAAAAGGGGTGAAATTATTGGGTTTAACCAAAATTTCCCTTTTTTTAAGGGGAAAAACGAAGGTTTTTGGTAACCCCTTATTCAAAGGGGTTTGATAATAAAAAAAAAATTTTGTTTTTCCCAAACTGCAAATTTTAAATTGGGAAACAAAATTTTTTTAAACATAAATCCGGGAACCTAATTTTTTTCAACTCCCCCCCCCAAAAAAAAAAATAAAAAACCGAAACCCGGGCCTATGTTTTCCCCTTTTTTTGAGTTTTAAAATCACCCAAATTTCCGGGATTTTTTTTCCCCGTGACTTTTTTTTAAAAAGCCCTTTTTCTACCGTAAAATTAATTATTCCCCAAAGGCCCTTTTTTCCCCCGAAAAAATTCCCTATAGCTGTTTCCCCTCTAAATTTCCCCTCTCCCCCCCACTTTATGGAAGTCTTCCCCTTTTCCCCCCTTTAAAAAGGGGCCCCCCATCAAAAAGGGGGAAGTAATTTTTTGGCCAAAAAATTGTTTTAAAAGGCCCTTAAATGAATTAAAATTTTCTTTCTGCCTAATTTTTTTCTGAATTTTTTTTTGTTCCTTTCCCCAAATTTTAATTTTTACTTTAAAGAAAATTTTATCTTTTTCCTTAAAACCCCCCTTAAAGAACAATTAAATTTTCTTCCTTTCTTTTTAAAATTTAAAATTTTTTCCAAATTAAAAAAACCTTTTATTAAAGGGAAAACAAGTTTTTGCCAAAAAAAAAAAAACCCTGGGAACTTCCGCACCAGGAAAAAAATCCTAAAAAATGGGAAAACTAAAGATTGGAAAGGGGAAACTCGGTTCTTTCAAGTTTAAAGGTTTTTTTTTTTTTTTTGAATTAAACCCCCGGGAAGGAGGAAAAATAAGGGAAAATTCCCCCAAAACCCCAAAAAAAAAACCCTTTTACTACTCCTCCATAATATTTAATAAATTTTAAAATAAGGAATTAAATCCCTGTTCTTTTTGGTTGCCCCCTTAAAAGTAAATTTTTAATTCCTCAAACCCAAAAAAACAAAACCAAACACAAAAACCAACAACAACACAAAACCAACATTTTTTATATTTTAAAAATTTTATAAATTTTTAAAAATATTTAAATTTTATTTATATTATAATATCCCTAAAAATAAAATAAATTTAAAAAAATAAATAAATAAACCCATATATATATATATATATATAATTTTTATATATATATATATTTATATATATTTTATATTATTTGGGGTTTTTGTTGTTTTTTAAAAGTATTTTTTGTTTTTTTTTTAAAAAAACCCTATAAATTTTAAAAAGGAAAAAATTCCCTCAAAACCAACCATTATTTATTTTAAAATTTTTTTAAAAAAATACCCATAATATATTTTTATATTAAAATTATACCATATAAATTATTTTTATTATTTTTTTATAAAATTTCAATAATTTTTATAAATATTTTATACAAAAATTTTCTTCTTTTCTCTTCCTTTTGTTTCCATTTCTTTCCCCTTTTTGTTTTTTCTTCCTTTTATTTCCAATTCCCCTCTTTGTTTTTCCCCCTTTTTTATTATTAAAATTCATTATCAAACCTTTTCATCTATCTCTATATATAATAAACAAAAACTTATTTTGGTTGTTTTTTGATGCATAATAATTTTTTATATATTTTATATAAAATCTATATATATATATATATTTATATATTATATATATATATATATATAATATATATATATATTATATATATAAAGCCCTTTTTAATTTTCGCCTTTTATGTTATTTGGGGTTTTTGGGAAAGAATATAATATAGTTAATTTTTTTTTAACATTTTTTTTTCCCATTTAATTTTTTTAAAGACATAAAATACCAGGTTAATTAAAAATTTTTATTAAAATTTTTTATTTATAAAAAATTATATAAAAATATATATATATATATTATATATATATTATAATATTATATTATATTATAATTATATATATAATATATGTATATATATATATATTTTATAAAAATATATTATATTTTTATATAATTTTCTAAATATATAATTAAAACCATATACTATTATATATTATATATAATTATCTATATATTTTTAAATTAAATATTTTATTTAATATATCTTATTATGGATTAACATTTTAATCCCTTCCCAAATTGTTTGTTTTGTGGTGTTTGTTTCTTTTTAAATTTTTATTGTAATACACTTACAAATTTTGTTTAAAAATTAAATTTTTTAATTAAATATATAAATATATATATATATATATTTTATTATATATATATATAATAATTTTTTTTTTTTTTTATTGGGTTTTTTGGGTTTGGGTTTTTGCTTATTGGGGTTTGTAAGGGGGGTTTAAAGTGTGTGTTTTAACTTTTTTATATGTTATTTTTAAAAATTTTTAAAAATATTTTTTTATATAAAAATTAACCCCAAATAAAAATTTAATTCTTAAAAATTTTAAAACTACTTTTTTTAAATTATATTTGTTTCTTTTTAAAACCCCCTTTTGGGGTTTTGGTTTTTGGGGGGGTTTGTTTTACCCAAAAAATTAATATGTAAAAAATGAAAAAGTTTTTTTAAAACAAAAAAACAAAAAAAAAAAAACCATATTTTTTATACTCCCCTTTTTAAAAATATTTTTGTTTTGTTTCTTCCACATCTTGAAGAAAAAATTTCAAATTAAATAAAATATTATTTGATAGTTAAAATAAAATTTTATTTATTTTGTATATTAAATCTATAATTATTAAAAAAACATAAAATATTTATTACAAATTTGTACAAAATCTTACCCTTTACATATATATTTTAAAACAAAAAATTAAACAAAATTCAAACCCCCAAGGGGTCTTTCCCAACCGGAATAAATATGAAAAATTTTTCCCAAAATTTTCACCCCCTTGTTAAAAATTTTACCCCCCCCGTATATTAAAAGGGGATCACAAATTTGGAAAATCAAAATTCACTTGACCACCACTCAAATTAATTATAAAAAATAATGTTATATATTTATATAAAAATAATTGAAAATATTAAAATTTATTATATATTTAAATTTTATATATTTATATATAATATTTTTTTTTTTCTATATATATATTAAAATTTATATATAGAAAAATATTTTAAAAGCAAAGTAAAACAATAAAAATAAAAATAGAAAAAAAAACAAAAAAAAGGAAAAAAAACAAATAAAATATATTATATAAAATATATAAATATATATATATATTATATAATTTTTTTTTTTTTGGGTTTTATTAAAATATTTAAAATAAAAAAAAAAAAAATAGTAAACAAAAACCTATCAATATTTTTTAAATATTTTAATATAATTATATTATAGATATATTTTATATTATAATTTTAAAATATTTTTATATATATATAATTTTTTTTTTTTTTTTTTTTTTTTTTTTTTTTTTTTTTATTTTATATATAATTAATGGATTTAATTTTCCAATAAATTTTTTTAAAATTTTAAATATTATAATTAAAAGAATTAATTTTAAAAAACCAATTTAAAATTTTGTTTAAATATATAAAATAATATATAAATATATTAAATATTATTTGTTATAATAAAAATTTTTAAATTAATAAAATATTTATATTAAATAAATCTAATAATTATTTAACTACCAAAATTAAGATTTGTCCATGTTTTTGTGTGGGTTTTAATTCGTAAAAGCCAAATAAAATTTTATTAAATTTTTTTAATAAAAATAATATTTAAAATTTTCGCCCCTTTCCCAAAAATTTATATTTTGTTATTGTTCCATTTCATCCCAAATCTTTTGTTATTATTATGGGGAATAATTTAAATATTTTAAAAATATTATATATTAAAAAAATTTTTAAAATAATTGTTTTGTGTTGTTAATTTTTGGGGAAATTCAAATTTTCTCTGGAAAATTTAAATATAACAAATTAATATTTTCTTTATAAAATTTAAAGATAATTATATTTATTTAATTTTTATAAATATTCATTTTTTCCCCATTATACCGTTTTGATAAATTTTTTGGTTGGGGGGGTAGGTATCCTTATTTTCCCCCCGAGGGTTTAAAAACCTAAAAATGGGATACAAAAATTTAAATAAAATGACAAAACTTAAGGCCCCTAAACAAATAAAAAAGGGGGTTTTGTAACCCAAATTTATATTTTATTATTTATTTATTTCTTTTAAAAATTTTTTTTAATTTAAAATTAGCATGATAAAAGTATATATTTTTTTAAATATATGTTTATTTTTTCATATTTCCAACCAAAAAACTAAAAAAATAAAAAAAAAAAAAAAAAAAAAATATATATATATTAAAATATATAAAAAAAAAAAGAAAAAAAAAAAATAAAATTAAAAATGTTTTTCCCTTTTAAATACTGAGATTACCCCAAGGATACAAGCTACGTAAAACACCAGAACTAATTCTTCCAAAGACCTTACATTATGAAAAGCGACTCATTCTCTTCCACAAGCTTACTTTCCAGCCGCTTGCTGACTATACGCGTCTTTCCCTGCGCAACAATGCAGCAACTCACCCAGGGAACGGCACTGGTTTTCTTGGTTCTGTGCAGTTTTTTATTCCTATGAGAGGACAATAAAGATCATGATTCTAATCAGCTACCATCTTTCTATAATGATTTAAGAGAAGAGTAATACAATTTTTGTAAACAAAAATATTAACTCCTATTCTATTACCCAATAAAAGGAATATCGCCCTCCATAATGCGGATGATAATGCCAGATGAAACAATAAGGATATTCACCCAGTTGCACCAGAACGATTTATGGCCATTGACGCAGGGGGTCTTAGGCAATTAGCTGCTGTGCGACCTTATTTCTTAGTTCTGGGGATTTTCTCTTTAATGATATTCAATCATTGCTTTATCATTACTGACATAATAATATGTTATTACAATTCTAATTGTAATATAAAAATAAAACTAAGAATTTTCCCCAAGAATCAAGTGAATGGGAATGACGTAATTAATTACGTCATTAATTGACGTAATGCAATTTCGGTGACTAATAAGAGTCAATTTTTTAAAAAACAATCAATCTCTGAATTGTGATGGAGGGTCATAAAAATATTTCCGTGGTCGAGACTGAAAGTAAAAAAAGGGAAATTGGTTTGGGGCTGGGGTGATGGGAATATTCTTTATATCGACACAGTTTGCAAATTTCTGGGGGAAATAGAGTCGTGGGCATTTAGAACTCTTTGCTCATCCTTGAAGAGCCACCAAAGTTGCTTTACCTCAGTGAGGGAAGGAGCTCTTGCACTTTTTCCGGGCGATTCCTTCATCCTCTGAAGCAGCCACCCAAAATTTGCTTTACCTCAGTGAGGGAAGGGAGCTCTTGCATTTTTTCCAGGCGATTCCTTTCATCCCTCTGAAAACAGCCACCCAAAGGTTGCTTCACCTCAGTGAGAGAGGAGGGACCAGTACCTTTTCAAAGTGAATCCCTCTTCCCTCTGAAACAGCCACCTGAAGGCTGTTTCACCTCAGTGAGGGGAAAAGGGGTCCTGCACCTGTTCAAGGAATTACTCCATCCCTCTGAATCAGCCACCCAAGGCTGATTCACCCACTTGAGAGAGAGGATCAAACTGTCGAGGCGACGGGACGGGGAAAGGGAGTGTTCTGTCTAGCAGCAGCTATTTAAAAAGAAAAGAGGCTGAGGGCCTGACAAGGTGAGGGGCTCCTATGCCTATCCATTCCTATGCGAAAAACTAGAGTGTCGTCATCAGATGGTCTACCATTCCAGTCGCTAGCAAATACGGTGGTGGCTCCAGCCCAGCAAAACCTTGAGACAGAGAGGTCATAGTAGCTCTCTTGGCATTACTGGCTTGGCGCAACCCCCTGCGCCCCGCCGAAACGCCTTTACCGGTACGTTCCTCCCCTTTGCTCTGAATCAGCCGTGTAAAGGTTGATTCACCGAGGGAGAAAAAACGAGACGAGTCCTTCAGGGGCGTGCTTATTGGGCTGAATGGAGCTCTAGAATCATTTCACTGGTAAATGGGGGCTTGAATTGCACCATATGTGAGCGAAGGTAGAGAACCTGTTTCATTAGAGGACTTTTTCCATGCTATGATGCTAATTTCCTGCCATGTGCCAGGCATCAGGAATGGTATCCGGTTAGACATGGTATCTGCGAGGAAAGCAGTCTATTACTAGCCGATATGGCATGTCAAAAAGACTAAAACACAACACTTTGCAAGAATGACAACAAAGCAAAAGTACTTATGCAGAAAGAGGAATAAATTACATAAGGCGGAAAGGCCCTAACACGAAGATGAACGTTCCCGTAGGCCAGGTAAAAACCCACACATAAAGAAGCAAGAAGTGCTTATGCAAACTAAGATACAGTACGCGGGGAGGCACGGGCATTTGATGAAGGGGCCTAAACCCACGATACAGGAGTTCACCACAAGACCCAATGCCCAATTTGGGATTAGGCTCTCAAAAAAACCCAAACCTAATCCCCCTGTTTTGGGGGAAATTAGGCTCCAAATAAATAAAGTTATTAATCCAAACACACCCGTGGGCATGGCTTCGCATATTGCCCTCCCTGCGGGGCACTGAGTAAAAACAAATAAAAACTATATCCAAGGGGAAGAAGGGGGAGGGGGAGGAGAAAAGAGAGGGGGGAAGGAGAAGAACATAAAAACAAAAAATACCAAAAAAAATATATGAAAATATCCCTATACAAATACTATAAAAACTTACATATTGGATTTTAATATTATATATTTTTTTTTTTTTTTTATAAAACATGAGTGTGTTGTAATATATATAAAAATATATATAATTATATATATATATATATATATATATAAATATATTATTATAATTTTTAAAATTTTTATACATATATATAAAACCCCACAAACCCCAAAGTAATATTAAAAATTATATATATAATTATATATACATATAATATATATTATATATTATATATATATATATATATAATTAATATATTATTATATATATATTATATATTGTGTGTTTATAACATAAATGTTTCATATAAAATATAAAAAGTATGGATAAAAAATACATCTATATACTCTGTTTATATAAAATATAATATATATAATATATATAATAATATAATATTATAATATAATATAATTGAATAAAAGTGTGTTGTTTGTGTTGGGGTTTGTGTGTGGGTTTGGTGTGTGTTGGTGTGTGTATAGGTTAAAATATAAATAAATATATATATTATATAATTATAATATATATATATATAAAATATATAATTAAAAAATTTTTTTTTTTTTTTTTTTTTTTTTTTTTTTTTATTTAAATATTATTAATATATATAAAAAAATTTAATATTTTATAAATTATATTAATTTGTGTGGGGGGGTTGTTTTTTGTGGTTGATTTAGTGTGTTTTGGTGATGTGTTTAAATAAAAAAAAATTTAATTTAATTATTTTAATTAATATAAAAATAAAAAAATTATATTTTAAATTTTTAAAAATATATAAATTATAATTTAAATATTTTTATTAAATAAAATTTGTTTTGTTAAAGTAAAAACACTTCTGATCCCCAAAGCAGGGTGTTTTCCAAGTGGTGATCCTTTTGGGTTGTAAAAAACCAGCCAATTTGTTCTTCCAAGGGCCCAAAATGCCGAGGCCTGGTTTAAGGGGGTTTCGCAGGGTGGGAAACCTGGTAAACCAATTTGGGTTTTAAAAACCCGTTTGGGTTCTAAAAGTTTTGGGTTTTTTCCCCAAAAAAAATCTTCTTTGACCAAATGAACTCCTGCATTAAATTGTAAACTAACAGGATTTTAAAACCCTAAATGCCAAAGATTTTAGGGGGGTCCTTATTTTTGGGTTGTTAAATCCCAAACTTATTTTTCCCCCAAAAACTCCCTAGGACCACTAACCCAAAGGGCCCTGTCACCCCTTTACAGGCCCTTTTTACATTAAGGGTTTTCCTATCGGGAGAACACACAAACACGCACCCTGAATTTCCCCCTGCCCCAGGCGTCCCGGAAACAAAACCCCACCCGAAAAACCGGCCCCAAAAGGGAGTGTAAAGTAGTCAGGGGTGATGCCCTCAGCGGGGGGTAGTTCCCAATAACCACAAAGAGCATCCACAGTTGTGAAAAATTTTTGACCGTGGACGATACTTCTGATGGCTGAAAATGGGTCGGAGAAGGGTGGGCAGGGCGAGAGATTTGCCTGTGGTTTTGATAGGTCAGGGGTAATGCGAACCCCACCATTTATTTTTTGGGACAACAACCTTGGATGAACCATTTGAGGTTCATCCTCACTGGTTTTAAGACCCTTTGGGGGACTAATGTTCAGCTCCTTTCTTTTTGGTTTCCTGAAAAGCCAAGGAACATTCTTGGGGTGTGAATCGAGAAGGGGTAGCTTTATCGCAGATGATTTTCAGGGTGGGGCCTATCTCGTTTGAGTGGCCCTGTTTGAAGTCGCCTTCTTCACCAAGACGTCGCATATGATGCAGGAAAATTCCTTTGCTTTTCAGGTAATTTCAATGGCCCCAGGGGTAAAGGAGAAACTGAGGGGGGTTTTCAATATGGTGTACATCCGGCCCCATGGACTCGATTGGCATGTGCAATCCGACTTTTGGCGGGGAAAAATGCCCGGGAAAAATCCCCAAGTCCTGCACCCCTTCCAAGAGAGCAGTGGGGTCGAAGGGAAAAGGCTGTACATCAATCCAAAGTAGTGAACGGTGCCATAGGTGTAGTTCCACAAATGATCCACCCTGGTGGCATCTGGCCCCATCGATTGTGTCATTTCTTGCGGGTGGTGCCAAAAGTCTTTTTCGAAGTCCAAGACTACGAAGATGTTTTGAGCCCAATGACATTTGGTCTGCCCCGTGTAGGGATGTGGAAAAGATCCCGATGAATTTTAGCGAATGATACGCAGTTTTTAGGGGAAGGTGGGGGTTTGGGCGTGCAGTAAGGTGACACCCCGGCATGTGCAAAAAAGGGTACAGAACTTACTATTTTAAGTTCGGTTTTGGTCCTTTCTTTTTTTTTAGTTTCCCGTTCTTTGGGCAGCTTTTATCAAAGTGTCCCGCCGATGCAGCCCTTTGTTTGGCTCCGGGCGGGGGAAACTTTGCAGTAGAAATCCAATGGCCTTTTTGGCACAAGCACGCATGGAAATAGGGGGTTGCAAGACCCTTTTTATGTTTACGACCCCAGAGTTGAGACTTTTCTAGGCTGGTTGAGTAGGTTCATCTTAGACTTTAGCTTTAGGGGGCCTTTTTTATCTTTTTATTGAGAAAAAGCAAGTGATGAAACTGTGTCCCCCAAAGCGAGATGCTTTTTTTCTTTGAGATCATGAGACCTGCTTTTTCCAAAAACATCTGGGAAGCACTGAACAGTCCATCTGAATGACTTTTGGGGAAGTTTCCCCATCACGTTTCCTTAGTATGCGGTTTTTTATCCATGCCACGCTGATGGTCCTGAGCCCTTTCAAAGGTCTATTTCCTGGACAAAATTTTCAGCCCTATCCAAAAGTCATCGAAGACTCGCCGGCTGTTGCTTTCACTCGGAGAAGGCCCTTCCCTCGCCGCCTTATTTTGGCATTTTTTATATGCTCCTCGGCTTTTTCAGACACATTATGAGCATGTTGGGGCTGCGGGGACGTTTAACTTTTGCTCCAGCACCCCCTCGCATTAAGGTGTAAAGGCACATGGTAGCTGTAATGCTGCTTTTATGATGGCAGATAGGAGATCCACCCGACGCATCCAGATCATTGGCTTCATTCCGGGAAAGGGTTGGGGACTGCATCTGCTGGGGAAACTTTCGGAGGTTGGATTGTTGCTTTGGGGGGGGGAGTGTGGAAACGGGTTTTGGGCGCACAGATTTTCTCAGGCGAACCGCGTTTAAATTTGGGTGCTGGGGAGTGAGGCGAAGATCAGACTGAAAACAGGCAGCTTTTCATCCTTGAGGGTTCTTTTCCCTTTCCCACGGGGTTCGCTTCCTTCGCGGGGTTTTCTTTCCCTTTCCGGACGGGTTCCTCTCTCCCGTAACGATGTTCCCCCTCCTTCCCCACGTGCCTTCCCCCTTTTCACCTCTGTATTTTCCACTGGAGAATGTAGTAATATTGTGGGAGGGGGTGTGGCACTGGTCCTTCAGACTCTTAAGGCTGAGTCGGTTTTTAGGGTCGCTTTAGGCCTTTGCGGTTTTTCCTTTACCCATGTTATCGTGTTAAAGGGGTCAAATAAACAGAAATTTGGCGAAAAACGGTGAAAACCGACCAGCAGGTGGGGGAGTGAGTGTGTGTGGGTGCAGGCCGTGACGTCAGCCGGGCACGTGCGGGGCGGGCGAGGCGCAGAACAGTCGCTCAGAAGCGTCGAAGAGAAAAATTTTTTCACCAACGATCTTCATATGCTTTGATTCGGCTCCCCCATGTGTAAATATAGCACGATTTAAACACTTTGCCCACGCACAACACTACATTATATAGCACCACAATTCACTGCACTAAAGAAAAAACACTCCTGAGCGGGGTTTTTTTCGAGCAGCCAGAGGGTGGAGGAGGAAAAAGGGGAGGCGACAGGCCACGAGGGAACCCGGGGGGACGAGGTGGGTCAGAAGAAAAACGTCACTCGCCCTGTTGTATACCACGGTGTGTTGTAATATGTTTGTTGGTGTTCTCTACGATGCTTGAGGTAGAAGAATACACCAATTAAAACTAAAGTAGGTTTATTTTAGATAGCTCTGACAAAAATAAAAGGGAGTTTTAGTACTGTTCTGTGCCCCCCCGCGTAGGGTCTGCCCCAGAGTGCACTGCCCGGTGGATCAGAGACAAAAAAAAAATTTACTCTCAAATTGTACAAGAATTTACCTTTACATAGGCGATATGCTACACAGCAATAAAAATAAACATAAAACTTCTATATTTTCACATGGTGTAAAAATACAACCAAAAAGGCAGTATATTGAATTAATCATATAAATTTTCACAATATAGGTACGAATATTTTATCATATCCCGTATATAGCGGCCACAAAATGGCACTCACAAATCACATAAGTATTCATCACTTCGTTTTCCAATCACTTCTTTTCACAACCCACACATATTTTATTATAATATATATGTATATATATCTAGTAAATAAATGGAATATATGATAAATATATGTATTATATAATATATAAAAAGGAAAATACATATGTATTGGTTTTTGGGTGGTATAATTTTTATATATATAGAGAAAGGGGGGAAAAAAGATAGATAGATAGATAGATAAAAGAATAGATTAGATATATGTGTGTGGTGTGGGGTGTTAGTAAATATAGTATAATATTATATATTATATATATTATAATATATATATTATATAAATATATATAAGGATTAAAAATATATATAATATTTTAATTTAAAATATAAAATATATATTATTATATATAATATATATATAATATTATATTAATAATATTTGTAAAATAGTAATGGGGTATATATATATATATATATAAATAAGATATATATATATAATTTTTATATATATATATATAATATTGTGTGTGTGTGTGGTGTGTGGTGTGGATGCGGGGTGGGGTGTGTGTGTGTGTGTGTGTGTGTTTGTGTGTGTTTTTATGCGTAATATAAGTTGGGAAAGTAGGGTTTCGGGTGGGAAAGTTTTGGAATAAACTCCCATTTTGTCGAAAAGTTTT